>NC_143517.1:26014879-26314879 GCF_031878675.1 Megascapheus bottae
ATAAAATATTTTGTTACCATCATCCATAGAAGGAAGCTTCGATCCAAGCAATCTAGTAACAGTCATTCACCTACCCTGTGGTAGTAGATGACTGGGATTCGGGCTTTCTGCTTCTTTCTCTTTTCATCATTCCAAACCAAAGTCGGCAAGAAGCAAGGAAATGATGCCTCCTTATGAATAGAGTAAGAAGGCTTCGAAGCTGTTAGGTTGTTAGGATATGGCAGTGATGATGGAGGGCAGGTGAAGGTCCCTGGAGTGCACCAAGTGAGGAAGCTGGACAGAGCATCTCATGCTCTGGAAGTTAAACTCGCTAATGATTTAGCGGGAGACAAGAGTAAATATGAAGAATGTAATGTGAGCAGAAGTCCAGGCACCAGGTCCGAATAAATCAATGGCAGGAAACAATTGAAATGTAAAAGGTACTGAGATGAGAAACAGACCAGAAAGGCAGAAAGAGAAAAAGGAGGAGGAGGAAGAGGAGGGGGAGGGGGAGGAGGAGGGGAAGGAGGAGAAAGAAGAGGCAGAGGAGGAAGGAAGGAAGGAGGAAAGGAAGGAGGAGGCGGAAGAAAAGTAGGAGGACAGGGAGGGAAAGGGGAGGTAGGGAATGGAAAGAAGAGTATTTGGCAAAGTTACATTTCTATTGAAGTAGCAAAAAAAAGTCAAAAGATGAGGAAAAGTTTGCAGCAGTGAACTAAAGGATACATCAGAGAAAGAGAAAATAGCAGCTATGAGTATCCTAAGGATAGAACTAATGACTATGGTAAATTATTATGAGTTTTGAGATGGAAAGGTAGCAGAAGAGAGGACAAGCTAGAGAATCAGCAATGGAAGATGGGGGACACTGGAAAGTGACAAACCATTGTGTGTTGCTCAGACAAAATACCTAATGCTGGATAGTAGATATATATACATATATATGTACATATATACATATATGTATATAACATATATGTATACATGCACACACATGCGAAGATAAAACGAGTGAGACAGAAAAGGACTGTCACATGGGGAACCTCGCTTACTTTCTCAAGAACTAACTCAATCTGGGTGAACTGCACTAATCACTGAAAAGGCGGGACCACCAAGACTTAAACACCTTCTACAAGTCCCCATTGCTTCAAGGTCCACACCCTAGTGGGGTGCTGGTGGCCCATGACTGTAATTCCAACTACTCAGAAAGCTGAGCTCTGAGGATCATGGTTCAAAGCCAATCCTGGTAGAAAAATCTATGAGACTCTTATCGCTTACTATCACAAAACCAGAAATAGCACTATGTGGCTCAAAGTAGTAGAGCACTGGGCTTGAGTTCAGTCCCATGACTGAAAAAAGAAAGAAAAAGAAAAAAGGATCCACCACCATCATGCTAACACCTACCTTGTAGCACACAAACCTTTGGGAAACACACTCAAATCAGATCCAATCAGAGCAGGATGTAGAGAAAAAGAAAGCAAAGTAACAGTTTCGTTTTGGGTTTTTTTTTATCTTCTTGGAGTATTTTAAATCATAAGAGGAGAGATTACCAAATAGAGGCAGACATAGAGTCCCATTAAAATTTTCCTAAGGTGTTTTCTGACTATAATGAGCTCCTTGCTCGTGTACTCTGTACTTCAGAGCAAGATCAAGCATCTTTGCTGCCTGTTTTGTTCTTAAACACAGTTCAAATTAGAAGCAAGGTGTGCTTATGTGAAACATGGGATACATCAAAAACTAAGCCCATGAATATTTCATCAGTGGAAGAGAATTAAAAGATCAGATTAAGTTCAGAGCAATAACTGAAACCCTGTTCAGAATTCATGCGGTCTCATTACTTCAGGGAAGTTTTCAAAAGTAAATGCTGCTCGTGTCACAGCCAGGGCCCTGAACTACTGATAGTTCTAGGTCACCCACGCAACCTACTCATCTTAATAGAATTTTTCTTAATCATGATCAAATATTCTAGGGTGGGAATTATGGTTAACCATGTATGCAAACTTCTATTTATTTTCACTTAGTACAAATTAATACAACTCATGGCCTGGTTTATCTCAAAGCTGAAATATTTAAATTATGTTTAATATAATCTTATTCAATACATAACATTTATTTGGAAAAATCAATATTTGAATATAGCAGTGTATGATTTTGAGAAAGTGTTTACTTAAGCTGAAATTTGCTCAGTGATTAGAATAAATGCATCAATTAATGTGTGAATCTTCTACAATGTTCTTGAGTACTATCTTTATTCTTATGGTATTTGACACCTGAATTTTTCTGTGTGGATACTATCCATCAGTTTTTTTGGCTTTTTTTTCTGATTTGTTTTGTTTTTCTAGTCCTGGGCCTTGAGCTCAGGTCCTTGGGCTTTTTCTCAAGGCTAGAGCTCTACCACTTGAACCACAGCACTACTTCTGGCTTTTTCTATGCATGTGGCACCAAAGAATCCAATGCAGGTCAAGAAATTTCTTTTTCTTTTTTCTCTTTTTCTTTTTCTTTTGTTAGTCATGGGGCTTGAACTCTGGGCTTGGGCACTGTCCCTGAACTCTTCAGCTCAAGGCTACCGCCCTACCTCTTGAGCCACAGCTTCACTTCCTAATGCAGGTCTTTGTGCCTCCGAGGCAAGCACTCTTCCACTAGGCCAAACTCGCAGCCCCCTATCCATCAGTTTTTAATCTGTCTGTTTATCTGTCTGTCTGCCTGTCTGTAGTGCAGAGATAGCTTCACACACTTCTGTACATGGTCCTTTACTTTCTTTTTATCAACATATGGAGGGATTTTCTTTTCACTTGTGTTTGGCTATTTAACTGTCTCTGGCCAACATAGTATTAGCAAGGATTTTCAAATTACTTTTGTCCGTTGGGTCTTGCTCCCTGACTCCACATGAAATCTTGCACTGCACTGTGAATGACCCTAAACTGATGTACTAAAGATACCATTGGAATGCATCAGAGTCATCCTAGCTAATCAAATCCAATTAAACCAGCAGTTAACTACTAGGAAAGATATTCCTTAATGACTCAGGAAAAAATATTCATTTAGCAGAAAAATAGATTGGAGAACAAATGTCAAATTGAACAAGACAAGACAAGGTCAAAAAAAGAAAACAAAATATCTTACGTTTTCACATGAAGAACTCCAATGACATCTGTTGATCAGTTGGTGGAAGAAGAGAATGGAGGAAAAAAATGGACTCTTTTTTCCTGGTTCTCAGCATTCTTCCTCTCTTTGGTCCTTCCAAATATGGTCTCTCCTTCATTATCTAGACTTCTTTTATTCACCAACTCTGAGGAAGAACTCTGAAATATTGCTCATTTTGACACCTTTATTTTTCTTCTTTAAGTTCTGCTGTCCTACTGTTCATATTTGCTAACAATAGAATGCTGGAAAGAGCTTACTTACTTGTGGGATTAGACATGCTTCCGTTGATCAGAAGACACTGTCCCCCTGTCTTGCTGCCAGGACATTGCATCTAACATGGTAAATGTGGCAGGGAAGACTGAGGTTAGGGCAGGATTGTCACTTAGTAGCTGGGCTGTAAAATAAGGACAAATTTCATTCGCAGTCAGAACCAGTGCTAGTAGATTTTTCCCACATATGGGCATCACAATCACAGGTACCTTCTGCCCCAGCTAAGGGATGTTGTACCAGCATCTGTGTGTTTAATACTACAAGTAATGACCACTCATTGACTAAACACAGCCAGAAAAAAAATGGCCAACCAGGACAGGAGCAAAGTGACATTACTGGAAGAATACCAAGAATTTTCCAGTCACGCAACTTCTCCTGGATTCTAAAACACTATCCTGACATTACATTGGCCTCTCCTGTAACTGAAAATGTTTTATCTGTAGCCAGGGTTGCTACATACAAAGAAAAGGCCTAGTATCAAAAGACCACTCTTCTAAATACTGACTTAAACTTGATTAACTCAGTTAGCCTCTCAGTCCCCCAAAATAGGAAAACAAATATCTATTTGATAGGTCACTGATATACATGGGTTAGTGTTGGGCAGTCTTTAAAATGCTACCTTAAAACATCATAGAATAAAACTACTAACTTCTCAGAACACATTGACGTACTTAAATTGCTAGCTGAATACCTGATAAAATCCAGGGGAACCAAGACCAGACACAGGAAACTTTGCATCGGGAAAGAGGAAGTTTCTGTGTAAGACAATAAGAAGAAGAGGAGAAAATAGGTGTTTCCATCCAATAGGGGACACCCCTACATTAAATGAAGCCAGGAGGAGTTAATAGAAGTGACCTCTAAATAGACCTCAAAAAGGATGTTAGACAAAGCCATTGTCTCCCTTCAAAGTAACCTTAGAAAACAAATGGTCCCTAATCAGAATAGCCGAGAATGCTCAATAGTTCATTCTGCTTGTACATTAAGGAACAAATTGCACAGAGAAAGTAAAATATGATTTATCTTGGAACAATGCTCTAGATAAGAATATTGAATTCACTAGGCAGCCCTTTTCTATCAAGTCCATTTGAAATCAGGCTACTTCTGTTTCACCTTAGAAATACAGGCCTTTAGCTGCCTGATCATAAGAGGAATTTTTACAGATATAGTAAAAATAAAAGTGAATATTTCTTTCAGACTTAGCTTATTTGAATAATTATTCATGATCTTTTTTGATGCTGTTGTGTGGTACTTTAATTTTTCTTTTGATGGTAATGAAATTGGTTCATTTATTGAGGCCATACCAATCAAATCAAAATCTCAAAAATCATGGTCTCTTACATTAGAGGAAGAGGTTTGAATGTTTAAAACACCAAACAACAGCAATAAAAAGTATTCCCATTTCAAGCTTTCAAAAGTGGTACAGGAAGGGAAATTCTGAGTACTTCGTTTTGATGGATATCAGATGTTGATCTGAGGAAATATGACAATATTTTTGAAGTCAAAAATTGTATTTCTTCTTCCTGAAAGACACTTATAACCATGCTGGATATTTTTCAAACAAGTGACATATTTACTAATTTTTGCAGGTTATTTCTCTTACATTACTTTATCATGTAAGCTTTTTTAGTATTAAAAACTATATCTCATATATATGCATATTTGATTATTTGAAATAGGATAAGGAAGGGGGTAAACAAAATGAGGGGTGGGAATAGGGGAGGGAAATGGGGACCAGGACATGAGAAAGGGTATCAATGTTTGTGAAGTAATGCACCTTCTATCTAGTGAATATAATGTAACCCTTCTGTTAATTATAATAAAAAATACATGGGAAAAAACTATCCTTCAGAGCCTCCTTTTTGAATATTTAATGCCTATTTCCTGTATGGGGAACAGGAATGGTTCATCATTTCCTATTTCTCCCTTTCTTAATTGTTATACTAAAAAATAATCCTTGCTAAAATATGAATATATATTATGTTATATATTATGTATGTATAATATATAAGTATATATTATATAAATAGGATCTGTTATCTAATATATAGTATATATGTGTACATATAACATATAACTTATATAATATACATACTTATATATAATATATTATATATTATATTATGTAATATAGTATATTTATATATTATGTATGTTAAATATTATATTATATAATATAATAATAAAATATTATATGCTATTATGCATATATACTATATTTTATGTTTTATATTATATAATATCACATTTCATATTATGTATTATATTGCCAACATAATATTTTATAATTTATTTTATTATAGAATATTATTTAATATAGTATATAAATATATGTTGGAATATATACTTATATATGCAAGCATGCCTTTTTACTCATTTTTATTTCTTACAGTGGACACATACTATACATTCTTATAACATACACTTTAAGGAAAATTTGCTTTAAGTCATCTTTTAGTGTTGTCCATCTCTTCTTGGTTAGATAAAGATGGAAATCTTTAGATATCACCTAATCAAATGGTCTTGCCTCTGGAAATGTTCTCCAATTGTGTAGAGCTTTCCTTGTCTTCATTTTCTGTTTTTGAAAAGAATTTAGGATTATTAAAGAAATCATATAATAAACAGACAGGCGAATCACCAATAACATTATAGTGTGGAAATATTAAAATAAAAGCATTGTTAATATAAAAATAATTTTATCTTACTATGAAAGAAATTAGAGACTTACTTGTGTGAGTGTTCAGAAAAAGAAGTGCCTACTATTTTTCTCTTGCTAACCAATAAATTATAGCAAATTTGACAGCTTAAACCCAATGCCTAGTTATTCTCTGACAGTTTCTGCAGGGCATGCATTTAGGCATGAATCAATGGTGTCCTCAGCTCAAGGGCTCATGAGATATGTGCTGGGTGATATCCTTATCTGCAGTGTATTCCAGAGTTATGCAATGTTGGTAGAATTCTGTTCCTTGCCACTGAAGAACTATTTTCCTGCCAGCTGTCAACCCAGGACTCCTCTCAGCAGATTCAAACTTCCCACACATCCTGTGCACAGTTCCCTACACATGACCCTTTCACCATAAGATCCCTGACTTCTCTGAGACTATCAGAGAAGTCTGCTAAGAAACAGTGAACATCGTAACCACAGAAATAACTCTCCCAGCACCTCTACCACCTTTTTGTTGGCTGGAAAACAAATTACAAGTTCTGCCTGTACTTAAGAGAAGAAAACTATACCTCTTGTGGTTACCTTAGGGTGGGTCTGCCATAAAATTACGCTAAAATTTCACTTTAAAAGAATGATGATGGAGATAAGTTTTCCAGATTGGATTTTTTTATTTGGTTTGGTTTGGTTTGGTTGTGGGACAAGGCCTTGCCATGCTATCTAAGCTGGCCTCAGTCATGGGATCTTCTTGCCACAGTCTCTCAGTGATTAGAATTTCAGACGTGAATCTCCATGCTCAAGTTCATTGCATTTGTTTGGGCAGAATAGGTGAGAAGAGATAAAGACATGAAAGTAACTGAGCAACAGAACAGAACAAAGGTGCACAGTACATTGGAATAGTAATTAATCCAATTAGTGGAGTGAAAAGACTTCAAACCTTCTACTTGATGTAATTTCTGGGAGTTTGGCCTAGTGGTAGACTGCTTGACTAGCGTGCACGAAGACCAGGGTTCCATTGCTAGGTACCACATACATAGAAAAAGCCAGAAGTGATGCTGTGGCTCAACAGGTAGAGCTCTAGCCTTGAGAAAGCCCAAGGACAGTGCTCAGGCCCTGAGTTCAAGCCCCAGGAATGGAAAAAAAAAAAAAAAAAAAGATGGCAGTGTGTGATATCTTAAGTTAATGTAGACTTCTCTAACAAACTACTGTAAGTGGGTGGTTTATAGTTTTTTTAAAATGTCTATTTCTCAGTTCTGGAAGCAAGCAAGCCCAAGATCAATATGTCAGAAGATTCAGAGTCACTTAAGTACCTGATTCCTGGCTCCTAGTAAGTCATTTTTTGGCATGGGAACAAGGTAGCTCTTCAAGGTCTTTTATGAGGGCACCAATCCTCATGAGGGCCTACCTTGTGACCTAATTACTTCCGAACGTCCAACCTTCTAATACCATCATATTGGAGATGAGAATATCAGCAACTTCATTTGCATATAAGGAGATGTTAACACTGCACTAGCTGACAGCTAGCTCTGTATGAATTAGAGATGGGCGCACCACTTCCTCCCAGTCATAATCAGGCACAACTAGTACTCTACCATTGGAGACACAGCTCTACTTCAAGGTTGTTGGTGGTATATTAGAGATAAGAATATCATGGAGCCGGAGTGGTGGCTCACACCTATAATCCTATCTACTCTGGAAGCTGAGATCTGAGGATCAAGGTTCAAAGCCAGGCCAGGTACTATAAAGCCTAGAGACTCTTATCTCCAATTAATCGTTAGAAAACAGGAAGTGGAGCTTGGCTCAAGGGTAGGGTGGTAGCCTTGAGCTGAAGAGCTCTGGGACAGGGCCCAGGCCAAACTTCAAGCCCCATGACCACCCCCACCAAAAAAAAAAAAAATCTCATGGACTTTTCTGCCCAAGCTGACTTTAAGCAGCAATCTTCAGTTCTCAACCCCCTGACCAGCTAAGTTTATAGATGTGAGCTGCTGGTGCCCAGCTAAGAAGTCATTCTTGTGTACATATTTTAAACCTAAGGAAACTGCAGGTGCATTGCCATGCTGCTCTATGTAAGTCTTGCTTCCTAGAAGCCTTACAGTCTAATACCACTGGCTCACCCATCTTATAGAAAACGAATCGCATATTGTTACTGCATCTGACTGTGTTACCTGGTATATTGTATATTCGTTTGAGTATTTGAAATAGGAAAGGGAAGTGGGAAAACAAGATGACTGGGAGGGGTAGGGGAGGGAAATGGGAAAAAAAACATGAGAAGGGGTATCAATATGTAAGAAGTAATGCACCTACTTATCTGGCAAATGTAACTATAATATCTCTATACATTATAATAAAAAATTTTTTAAATAAGAAAGCGAAGCCCCAAGTCCTCTGACTCCACCCCAAAATATGAACTGCTACTGTTTTTTTATGAATGGCTATTTGTTTTATAACCTTTGAACTATAGTTGAAGAAGCTATGCCATGATTACTTCCTGAGACCTTACAGTATATGGTGTTCTGCATGTTTTATTTTTAACTGCATAGCTTTCTGCTACAGTTGCTATTGTTTTACAAGTGAGGTGTCTTAGGTTAATGAATCTGCCCGAAACACTTAGTGAGTCACTGGTGGACTCCAGCGTGAAGCTAGATATGCTGACCCCTGGTCATGTTCCTCTCACTGACATCCCGATAATAGCTCATGTGAAATCATCTTCACATTTATCTCTTTCCTATTAAAAATGATGGTGCTGCTGCTTAGTGATTTATCACCGCTCATCAGATTTCATAGTCACCCCTACAAAAATCTGTGGTTGATTAATTAACTAAAATTAGAAGACATTTTGATGATGAAAAGTGCTAAGTATTTCTATGAATAATAATTAGCATTGGCGTGGGACTCCAACTAAATTATGTATGTTGGTATTGGAAATCAATCAGCAGAAGGGGGTGGGGGTCAGATACTGGATGATCAGAATGAGATAAGATGGATTAGTCAGGTAGCACAGATGACTAAAGCAGGCATTAGCAGGGAAAAAAAAAAAAAAACAGGAAAAACAATGGATTGAATACTTGGAGTGTGTACAGCCCTCTGCAGGATCCTGGAGGGCATATTGACAACAGAACCCGCCTCAGACTCATGCATCCTGCAGTAACACTGTACCATCAGAGTTTGCCTGGCAGCACCCTGAAGTGATGCCAAAGAAGTCTGTATCTAGCGAGTATGTGTCCACAGTGTGAGGCTTGCAGTCTAAATCTTCTGCCCTAGTAACTGTGAGAGCTGATCAGGCAAACAGGAAGACTGCAACGTGGTGAAGAAACCAGAACAGCAGGGTGCCAGTGACTCATTCACTCATCCTAGCAACTCAGAAAGCCGACATCCAGAGATCATGATTGAGGAAAACCAGCCTTAGGCAGAAAACTCCATGAGATCTACCTCCAAAATAAGTAGCAAAATAAAACAGGCTAGAGAAGTGGCTCAAATAGTAGGGCATCAACTGACCAAGCAAGAAAAGCAAGTATAAAAAAGAAAAGAAAGGGCCAGGAGTTTGGCCTAGTGATAGAGTGCTTGCCTAGCATGCACGAAGACCCGGGTCCAATTCCTCGGTACCACATACATAGAAAAAAGCCAGAAATGGTGCTGAGGCTCAAGTGGTAGAGCTCTAACCTTGAGAAAGTTCAAGGACAGTGCTCAGGCCCTGAGCTCAAGCCCATGACTGGCAAAAAAAAAAAAAAAGAAAAAAAAGTACGAGGACCCAGAGTTCAAATACCAGTAAAACTATACATATAAATAAATGAATAAATAAACCAGGAAAAATCAGATGCAAATACATTGATCAAGACATATTGTATTCATGAAGTGCTTTGCTGAATGGCAACTCCTTTATAAATATAATACTTAAAGATGATAATTGAGAAATGTATAGCCATAACTGTAATTCCCAGGATAGCAGAAGTGACTCCATTTTGTGTAGCAGCTGCAGTTTAGTTATAAAAAGAAATTGAAAAATAACCAGCAAGATGTTCACGGTCAGAGTGACCGAGAACTGAAATTGTATAGACAGGATAAGGAGTAAGATAAGGAGTATGTGAAAAACATGTTATGACCAGAAGAAGGACACATAAGCCCTTCTCTAGCCAAAAAGGAAAATTCCACTACTGCCCAGAATAAACCCCCAGCCTCATTTGAATTAACCAATCCCTACACTGTAACTATGCTTCTGCTTCTGTAACCATGCTTCAGCTACCCATAAATACTCCCCTCTCCCCAGCCTCGGCGCGCAAGTCTTCTAGGAGACTTTGTTGCCCCAGGCGCCTGTGTACCCAAATAAACCTCTTGCTGTTTGCATCCGACTGCGTGGTCTCGTTGCTCCTTGGGAAGGGTCTCCTTCTGGAAGACGTCCCGCTGAGTCGGGGGTCTTACATTTGGAGGCCCCAGCGAGATAGGAGACCCCCACCCAGGGACCACCGACCCACCTCCGGGAGGTAAGCTGGCCAGCAAATTTCTGTTGTCTTTTGTATGTCTTGTCTTATGTTAAGAGTATTTCTGAAATCTGTGACTCGGCCGTGTCAATCTGTATTCTGGCGGACCCGTGGAGGAGCTGACGAGCTCGTACTCCCGACCGCAGCCCCTGGGAGACGTCCCTGAGGCATCTGGGGTCAGATTTCTGACCCGTCTGGTTTCTCTTTTTGGGGCTTCGCCTCAGTCTGAGGACTCTTCAGTCCAGCTGATAAGGGAAACATCTGGGTTTCTTCCAAACACCAGTTTACTTTCGGTTTTGGAACGAAGCCGCATTGTGAAGTTTTTTTGTCTGTTGTGTATTTTTGTTTCTTGTGTTAATTGTGACGGGACTGAAACTGACTACTAACATGGGACAGACTGTGACAACCCCTTTAAGTTTGACTTTACAGCATTGGAAGGATGTGCGGACCGTGGCCAGCAATCTGTCAGTGGAAGTCCGCAAAAACAGATGGATGATTTTCTGTTCTTCTGAGTGGCCAACTTTGATGAGTGTGTGTGAATGAGTGAGTGAACATGTTCAAGGTTAAATTATCAGCATGCTGTATAAAACAATGGATAAATTTATACTTGAAATAAAAAAAAAGGCAATTGGGTAAATCTAAGTCTAAACTTCAAGAAAATTATTAGGTTAAAATGTTTTACAATGTCTCAAAGGGTTATTGCATTGTTTTAAAGAGAAACTGGTAAAAAGTATTTTTCTAAATTAGAAAAAGTATTTTCTAAATGAAATTTGCATTAAAAAATAATTTAATATTGAAATGCATAGAGCTGTTTACATTGTAAACATTGTGTCCTGTTTAGCCCAGAGGTATTAGGGAATTTGGAATCTATTTCCTTAAGTTAAAATTTGGAAATAAATATTAGGAATTAAAATGTAAATTTATTTATTAATGTCAGAGACTTTACCTAAGAGAAAGGATGGGAAAACTTAGGATAGTCCTGTGTGACCATCTTGGGGGGTGAGAGGTGAACTGGCAAAGGTGCAGCTTTGGGTAAATAAGCTGGAATGAAGGCCCGTTCACTTAACCTGGTCAGGTGGACTGAGATCCACATCTTTGCTCTTTTTCTTTGCAGACTGACACTGAAAATCTGATGGTAAAATTTGGGTAATCTGATTAGCATTTTAAAAGGAATGAATGTTTAAAAATTTATCTCTGTATGTTACTGGGTTGCAATTGGACGTATTTCAGAAAAAGAAGGAAACTAAGTCCAGATTCAGACTTTTGATGCACTGATGATGTTTGCAGTTCTTGCATTGAGGAAAAAAAACTTATTTGAGTTTAAACTGTTGCTGGAGTTTTAGGCAGTAACCTAAACTGCAGGAAAAAAAAAATGCCTCTCCAAAAAGGAAACTTGAGAAACAGCCCAAGGTCCTACCCCCAGATGAGGGAATTTTAGTGGACCTCATGACAGAGGAGCCCCTTCCCTACCAAGGGCAGGGACCTCCTCCTTGGGAAGTAGAAGAGGAACTCCCGCAAGTTCCCCCACCCAGGGACCCTATCCATTCCCCAGTGGCAGGAAGATTGAGGGGGCGCCGCGACCTCCAGACCGATCAAGTGTCCTCGTCTTCCCAGGCATTCCCCTTGAGGGTGGGCTCCAATAACCAGTTGCAATACTGGCCTTTTTCTGCCTCAGATTTGTACAATTGGAAAAATAACAACCCCCCCCCCTTCAGTCAGGATCCTCCCAGACTGACCTCACTGATTGAGTCCATTTTAGTGACCCACCAACTCACCTGGGATGATTGCCAACAGTTATTGCAGGCGTTGCTGACATCGGAAGAGAGACAACGCGTGTTCCTGGAAGCCCGGAAAAATGTACCGGGTGACAATGGGCGCCCCACCCAGTTGCCCAATGAGATAAACGCTGCTTTTCCTCTAGAGCGTCCTAATTGGGATTTTACTACTCCTGAAGGTAGGAACCATCTAATTCTTTATCGCCGGTTGCTTATCGCGGGTCTCCATGGGGCCTCCAGGCGCCCCACCAATTTGGCTCAGGTTAAGCAAGTGACCCAGAAAAGTGAGGAGTCTCCTGCACAGTACAATAAGCGGGAGACTCAGGAAGTAGTGGAAGAGGGACAGAGCAAGTGAAGAAGGGAAGCAGTAAGTAGGGAAGAGGGACAGAGCAAGTGAAGAAGGGAAGCAGGAAGTAGTGGACAGAGAGAGAGAGAGAGAGGTAGCAGAGGGACAGAGACAGAGAAGAGAGAGAAGAGCGACTAAGAAAAGTGGCGGAGGACAGAGAGAATGTTAGAGACTGGAAAAGAAGTAAGGAGATGAGTAAGTTACTGGCCACAGTAGTGACAGGACAGCGACAGGATAGACAGGGAGGAGACAGACGGGGCCCGGCCGACTTAACAGACCTTCCCCTCCGAGACGCAGACTTCACCTGGTTCACAGACTGCAGCAGTTTTTTGGAGAACGGAGAGCGGAAGGCGGGAGCGGCTGTCACCACCGAGACTGAGGTGATTTGGGCCGGAGGGTTACCTCCTGGGACATCGGCTCAGAAAGCCGAACTCATTGCCATGACCAAGGCCCTCCAAATGGCTGAAGGTAAGAGACTCAACATCTACACGGATAGCCGATATGCATTCGCTACGGCTCACATACATGGAGAAATTTATAGAAGAAGGGGCTTACTGACCTCAGAGGGAAAGGACATTAAGAACAAAGCCGAAATTATAGCCCTGTTGACTGCACTATTCTTGCCCAAAAGACTGAGCATTATGTATTGCCCGGGCCACCAAAAGGGGGAATCAATGGAGGCCAGAGGCAACCGCCTAGCAGACAAAGCGGCCTGGGAAGCTGCACTCCAGGGTCAGAGAACTCCACAAGTGCGAGTCCTCCCAATGACAGAAAAGTCCCTCTGCAACCTTCCTCCACTCCCATACACTCCAGAGGATATTGAGTGTCTTAAGAAAATGGGGGCGGCCTATGACCCCAAACAAGGACAATGGACTTTCGATGGGAAAACAGTTTGGCCCAAAAAGTGGACTTTTGAATTTATTTCTAATCTCCACACCTTAACCCACTTAAGCAAGAATAAAATGAAGACCCTCATAGACCGGCAAGAAAACTTCGGTCATCTCTTGGGGAAAAATGAAGCCCTGCAGCGAGTATCTGATCAGTGTTCTGCATGCGCTTGGGTCAACGCAGGGCGGGCCAAAATTGGACTTGGAGTCAGAGTGAGAGGACACCGCCCAGGTGTTCATTGGGAAATTAATTTTACAGAAATCAAACCTGGACAATATGGCTATAAATATCTCTTAGTATTCATAGATACCTTCTCTGAATGGGTAGAAGCCTACCCCACCAAGCATGAAACAGCCCGAGTAGTGACTAAGAAACTACTGGAAGAAATTTTTCCCAGGTATGGCATGCCCCAAGTACTAGGAACAGACAATGGGCCAGCATTTGTCTCCAAGGTAAGTCAGTTGGTGGCCAAGTTATTGGGGATTGATTGGAAGTTGCATTGTGCTTACAGACCCCAGAGTTCAGGACAGGTAGAAAGAATGAATAGAACCATAAAGGAGACTTTAATTAAATTAGCCATAGCAACTGGCGTAAAGGATTGGGTGTCCCTACTCCCCTTAGCCTTGTATAGGGCCCGGAACACACCGGGCCCCCATGGGCTAACTCCCTTTTGAAATTATGTATGGAGCACCCCCACCTCTTGTAAACTTCCTCCATCCTTATGTTTCTGATTATGCTAATAGCCTCTCTCTCCAGGCCCATTTACAGGCTCTTCAGATAGTCCAGAAGGAAGTCTGGAAACCCCTGGCGGCGGCATATCGGGAGCAGCAGGACCGGCCTATCATCCCGCATCCCTTCCAAATTGGAAACTCTGTGTGGGTGCGACAACACCAAACCAACACAGTCCTGCTGACAACTCCCACCGCTCTCAAGGTAGATGGGATCACTGCCTGGGTCCACGCCTCCCACGTGAAAGCGGCTCGTCAGGATCAGGACAATTCCACCAACCAGACCCCAGAATGGAAATTGCAGTGCACCCAAAACCCCTTAAAGATAAGACTTTCTCGGTTGTAATCCTTTCTTGCCTACTTCCTTTCCTTTTGGCTTCTGATAATCCCTATGTTCCCAAAGCCATCACTTGGCAAATAATATCTCAAACAGGAGATGTTGTCTGGTCAACTACCAAAATTCATACTCCTGGCACTTGGTGGCCCAGCCTTACCCAGCAATATCAGCAAGTGAAAAATAGAGAGACAGTCTTCATTGAATGAAAGATTCCATTCAAGGAACCAGAAGAAAATGGGGGAATGAGAAATGTATAGCCTTAACTGTAATTCCCAGGATAGCAGAAGTGACTCCATTTTGTGTAGCAGCTGCAGTTTAGTTATAAAAAGAAATTGAAAAATAACCAGCAAGATGTTCACGGTCAGAGTGACCGAGAACTGAAATTGTATAGACAGGATAAGGAGTAAGATAAGGAGTATGTGAAAAACATGTTATGACCAGAAGAAGGACACGTAAGCCCTTCTCTAGCCAAAAAGGAAAATTCCACTACTGCCCAGAATAAACCCCCAGCCTCATTTGAATTAACCAATCCCTACACTGTAACTATGCTTCTGCTTCTGTAACCATGCTTCAGCTACCCATAAATACTCCCCTCTTCCCAGCCTCGGCGCGCAAGTCTTCTAGGAGACTTTGTTGCCCCAGGCGCCTGTGTACCCAAATAAACCTCTTGCTGTTTGCATCCGACTGCGTGGTCTCGTTGCTCCTTGGGAAGGGTCTCCTTCTGGAAGACGTCCCGCTGAGTCGGGGGTCTTACAATAATAATTTTTTAAAAGAAATATAAAAATGAAAGGCATCCCACTACAACAAGGCAGTGATCTGCTCACTGGAAAGGGTTGGCGCTTCCTACTAGAAATAAATTAGAGCCTAATCACCAGGAAAGCTTGAATAAGGTTGGGCTTCACAAGTTTCTCTCCACAATGGCTGGATATGTGTATGAGATTATGTTGAGATCGTCATCCTCTGAGGTCCCAGACTAGAAGCTGCCAAAATTATAATCTCTTTCATAAGACTCTCCATGATTCCTACCAAAAAGAGACTTTTTTCCACCTCAAATTGACACCTCATAAGTTCTCTTGGCCACAGATTCTACTTATGGGCAATTGATGGCCTCTCAGAATGGAAGCTCACCTTGTGTCTCAGCAAAGAAACTTGTTTGCAAAAGCATGGCAACCCTGCCAGAGGTGTGTGTGTTCAGCCATGTGCTACCTTGGATTTTACAGGAAGCCTCCGTGACCTGCTCACCTTTCCAACTTGTGTTTTCATCAGGAAATCAATATCTTCAAAAGTTTGAAATTATTTGCTTCTAATTCTATTAATTCTCTTTACCCCTACAGGAAGAACTATCCTTTCTTTGCATCTAACTTGCTGTCAGTTTTTTAGGGCATGATCCAGGAGTCATTCTCCTTCGGCATTACTGTACACCTTACAGCTATAAACCCAGAGGCAAAAATCACAAATTGTATGTGTTTAACCAACTACAAAATCTCAATTTTGGAAAGAAATGCAATGTCCCCCTCCCCCACACACAAAGGAGCAGATCTTTGAACAATGTGCTGTATTGTTAAGCCACAATGTTCAGTAGGATCAATGTACTGTTTTTTGTTGTTTTTCTTCTTCTTTTGGCAGTAAAGGGGATTGAATTGAATTCAAGAATTCTTGCTTGTTAAGCAAGTGTTAGGCCTCCTTTTTTTTTTTCCAAGCCATGGAGCTTTAAGTCTGGCCTGAGCACTGTCCATGAACTCTTTTGCTCAAGGCTACGCTCTACCACTTTGAGCCACAGTGTCATTTCCAGTTTTCTGATGGTTAATTAGAGATAAGAGGGTCAATAACTTTCCTGCCCTGACTGGCGATTCTCAGATATCAGCCTACTCAGCAGCTATCAGTACCTTGTTTGTGCCTCTTTTTTGAGATAGTTATTTTTGCAGTGGGGTCTTGTTTTATATCCAAGTCAGTTTAGATAGCAATTCTCCTACTTTTGCTTCCCTGCATCATGGGAGATGATAGACGTGCCACCATACCCAGCCATTGGCTAAGATGAAGTCTCATAAAACTTGATACCTGAGCTAGCCTCAAATTGCAATCCTTCAGCCAACATGTCCAATTTATAATCAGGATAAAACTCTATTATAAATCAAGAAACATCTGTATGTCATGAGAAATATCATTATGTGTATTTTACCAATGTTCTATTACATACTTGGTTCTTCATGGTATAACTTTTTTATTTTACTCATTTATCCATCTATACAAAACAATAGGCTTCATTATGATATGCCTATACATGCAATTTAATATGTCTTGATCTTTTTATTTTTTTGTGGGGGGGGAAGAGGTGCATGGGGCTTGAACCCTGAGCCTGGTCACTGTCCCTGAGCTCTTCAGCTCAAGCTACTGCCCTACCCCTGGAGCCATAGCCCCACTACCCATTTTCTAGTGATTAAGTGGAGATGAGTCTCAAGGTCTTTAGTGCCCGGGCTGGCTTTGAACCTTGATCCTCAGAGCTCAATCTCCTGAGTAGCTGGGATTACAAGCCTCAGCCACCACAGCCAACTGTGCCTTGATCTTATTTACCCCCATCATTGTCCATTGTCTCCTTCCCCATTTTCCTCTGTCTCCCATGCTCCCTCATGATCTTCTGTAGAAATATTACTTTTAGCCAGGCACCAGTGGCTTATGCCTACAATTTTAGCTAAGATCTGAGGATTGCAGTTCAAAGCCAACCAGGACAGGAAATCCCATGAGACTCTTTTCTCCGCTTAATCACCAAAAACCTAGAAGTAGAGCTGTGGTTCAAGAGGTCGAGTACTAGCCTTGAGTATAAAAGCAAACAGAAAGTTCCCAGACTCTGAGTTCAAGCCTCAGTACCAGCATAAATATGTATATATTATTTTGTCTCTAGTATACATACTTCTGCCTCTTAACCTGGTGAAACCAAGAATCCACGAAGTTAAAAGATTTGGCCAAGCTTCCAGAGCAGTCGTTAAGATGTCCGTGTCCTCCTGACTGACCCAAAGATTTTGCTCTTGCCATGGAACTATCTGTTCTGTCAGTACAAGAAATCAGCAAAGGGAGTTCATCATCCTCTCTTGTATTTATGAGGAGGAATAAAAATCATATCAACTGGTTAGAAATACTGAGACAAACTTACAGTTAGAATAAACATCTCACAGGCTATCTCGTATATGTATTTATTAATCCATAAGAGAATTTTTATCTTTAAGCATAGGTCACAAATGAGTTGTAATTAGGATATTTAGGACTTTGGGTTAGCTTTCTATTAGTGTATATTAATTGTACAAAGAGAATAGTTGGGATATTTCCATATATACACACAATATACTTGGATCATATTCAACTCTTGATTACTCTTTTTTAACTTCCTCTCCCAGCTTCTTTTTCTACTTTTTTATTTCCTTGAAAAAATTTTAAATGGATTTCATTATGACATTTTTGTGCATGTATAACATGACTGACCATATACATCTCACACCCTCATTTGTTCCTTCCTACTTTACATTAGGATAGTTTTTAATACACATAAGGGAATAATCTCTAACATGGATACTTGGTCACTAAGAAATGCTAAACACTTTTGGAGATAGAGGCAGCCTTCCTAGTACATAAGTGGACATATATAAAGCCTTTAGAACAATATATACTTGTAGTGACCATTATTTAAATGTTTGGTGGTTCTGACTCAATGGAGCCTTCAGTAATGGACTTTTGCCACCAACACTCTGCTACAGATGGTGGAGCCAGAATGGAAATCTGACTTATACCGGCCCCTCAGATTTTCTTTCTAGAAATTTACTTGGGGATTCTACACTACATCTGTCAGCATGAAACACTGGGCCATTAGGGTTCTAGAGGGCCAATTTCCTATATTAAGGAATTTCCTATAATTAAGTCAAACAGTTGAGCAACAGAAAAATGAAGGGGAAGAAGGGGTGAAAACAACAGCACACAAGAGCATAATGATGTCATGTGGGCCCAGAGAGAAAGAGACAGAGACAGGGACAGACAGCAAGACCACAGTGGATCAGGATCATTCCCCACCTCTGCTTCCAGTCCTCTGTGAGGTCTCACTTCCCTTCTCCTATCTAGTCACTGTATCTTTTCCATGCTTGCATAATTTGAGTGTGTTTTTGTAAGCAACAATCAAATGATGGCTGACCAGAACAAAAATATAAAATACTCAAAAACCCATGCTCTCAATCAGGTACTGCAGAAGTCACCAAGGAAACCTTAAGTTGTGTTGTTCTCCGAAAATGCCAGGTAGGCTGGCTCTATCTAGAAAACCATACAGTTCCCCTCAGTACTGTGAGAGGTAGATGTGCACACCTTCTGAAAGCTAGCCAGAACACATCTCTCTGTGAGACACTACTCTCAGCTCCAGAATTGTACTTGGCAGACTGAAGAGACTAAGCCTTCCTTTGTGACCAAGCTTTCTCGGCTGTTTATCAAGAGAGGACTCTTAAGAAGGCAACAAAACCTGGATATTATTGATGTGACCTTGGAAACTATGGATACAATTTTGGAAAGCTCAAGTCTTCTGAAAAAGCACATGTGATCTGAGGTAGAAATAAAATATCCTCCATATCCCCCAGAGACATCATATTTTTATGTTAATACCAATCATAAAAAAGGAAATGTGAGCCTACGTCTAAATTCTGAGACACAGATAGTCTGTTTCTTGGACTTTGCTTTACAAGGTCATGATTTTTTTGCATGAAGCTCCTGTCAAGAAATATGTGTGAAGCTGGGTGTGGTGGCTCACACCTGTAATCCTAACGACTCAGAAGGCTGAGATCTTTAGATCAAGGTTCAAAGCCATCCCTGGCATTGAAGAAGGTGAGACTCTTATCTCCAATTAATCACTAGAAAATGGGAAGTGGGGCTGTGGGTCAACGGGTATGGTGGTAGCCTTGAGCTGAAGAGTTCAGGGACTATGCCCAGACCCAGGGGTAGGGTAGTAGCCTTGAGCTGAAGAGCTCACAGACAGTGCCCAGTCCCAGTGTCCAAGACCCATGACCAACAAAAACTTTTAAAAGAAGAAAAGAAATATGTGTGAATCAAAAAAATAAATTAATTAAGAGCTGTCTGTTCCTTTGTTTTATGTTAAAAGAAATTTCCTAATTCACAAACCCTGTTATTCCAATGAGGATTGATCCTAATGAATGCTTTGGGATAGTATATTTGGGTGTATCAGTCCTTCATTCTGATACAATGATCCAGGCAGCTGGGGCTAAACCCTGACTGCATAAAATAAACTCGTGGCCTGATGAAGGGTTTCTACTCACATCTTTGTGTACTCAACGAAGGAGAGGAGAGATGAGTTACTGACATCTCAAGTTAGAATTCAGAATATATTATCCAATAGAAGCAATTATAACATCAACAAATAAATAATAAATTTCAATTTGATCTTTATTGTGATTATGATTCTTTGGTTTCTCACATTTATTCATTTATTTATCCTACAAAATATTATTTAGTATGTTCCAGGAATCATTAATCCATCTGCAATTATAACTATAAGAAAAGAGATAAAATAATGGATTTCTTTTTCATTGCTTCTTGGCCATTTGGTTAAGATGAAGAATAATATTTGTTTTTTACCAATTTAAACAGTGTGTTTTGTAGATTGGTCCTCACGCACAAGCATGACATATAACAGAGATCCGTTAGGACATGAAACACCCTTGATAACCAGCTTCCAGCATGTAACAACCCTATCAATCATCTACCCCCTGCATACATAAGTAGTTGTTTCTCAGTTAAAATGTAGTCTACGTATTCATTAAAGATACACAGCTAAGTATCACCCTTAGTATCTACATTCAGACATCCAGGTCTTAGAACACACATTGGTCATAGCATCTATTTCCCAAAACGTAACATTAAATTTCTGACATAAATTTTAAGTCTAAAATAAAACTCTATATCCAAAACCTTTTGGGAATTCCCAAATAAATGAAATTTAGTTACCAAGAACATGTGCTTTGGACGTGGGTTCAAAGATTTCTGATTTTTGTTACTTTATACAAATTACTAAATACTTCAAGCCCTGAGATCTCTCATCTGTAGTGTGGAGAGAGTTGTACTAGACTTACAGGGTTGACATGATAGAACGAAATTAAATAAGCATATATTAAGTCCCTCATACCAAGCAAATAGTCAAAAATGTGTTTATGCAGAGTAAATGGTTTAGTTCATCTCTCTCTCTCTTTTTTTTTTTTTTTTTTTTTTTGCCAGTCCTGGGCTTGAGCTCAGGGCCTGACCACTGTCCTTGGACTTTCTCAAGGCTAGAGCTCTACCACTTGAGCCTCAGCACCACTTCTGGCTTTTTTCTATGTATTTGGTACCAAGGAATCAAACCCAGGTCTTTGTGTAAGCACTCTACCACTAGGCCAAACTCCCAGCCCTAGTTCATCTCTTTAACAAGCTCAATATTAAAAATAATTAATTGATTTAGGTAACTCTTTAAGAAAATTAGATTTGTGTTTTCTTTAGAGAGGAATAGTTGGAAAGTGAAAGTAAATAAGCCTTGATAATTAGCTGACTAATTTTATCTTTCTTTCCATTTAGTATTCCTATAACTTTATCCTGTGCCATTGTACGAGTCCAAATATTCCTTTTCACCTAACTTTAAAGCATGGAATACAATAATTCTATAAATACGAGCAACCTAAGTCTGAGAGCTCAGGTGAACATTCCAATCAAATTCTAAAGAAGCTAAACGTGGTATTTATTTTTAATTAATTATCAAAACCCATTTGACCAAATCTATGGGGCAAATGTGGGTCAAAATGATCTATGAATTGTCAGATAACCACTCCTCACAAATAATTTCCCTGCAGGACTTGGGAATGACACTGATTGAGAGGTGACAGGTGATTTTTTTCACAAAGGCTGTTGGCTAAGACATCTCTTTAACACTGCTTTCTATCACCTGACTCCCCAGGGAAGCATTTCACCACACAAGGCTAGCCTAGGACTGAATTCATTCTGAAGGAAAAGGAAGTGTACCAAGCTCTTCCTGAAAAGCTTCTCTGGTGAAAAAACAGGCTCATCTGTCTTTGTCCCCAGAATCCATTTCCAAGTTAGTTTCCTAAGCTTCTGACAGATGAGAAAAAACTCTTCCAATCACTCAAACAGCAAGCAAGAAGGAATAAAAATGGAAGCTTAATCAACCTTCTACAGGAAAACTAATGCTACTGTTTTCCTCATAACAGAAGTCCTTCTGAACCCTGATTAGTGTGTGGTTTGGAAGGTGTCAGTTGAAATTAAAGCCTCCAGCAGAAAGCAAGTATACCTGACCACTTGGTTAGAAATTGCTCCATTTCATCTGGCACTGGTGACCTTGGCAGTGACAACTCACAACAGGAAGACTCCACCTGAGTGGTTAAACTTCCAGTTGCTACCTATAGTAAATTGCCTATGATTTCACATGGCACTCTGGCCTGAAATTTGAACTGCAGAATCCAAATATCCACTCTTTGCCAGAATTCAGACATCCATTCACTTTGTTTTTGTCTTCCACACAAGAAATTTTATATATTTTACACAAATAAGTATAACTATATATATAATTTTACATATATAGTAATGTTCTCAATCCATTTGCATGGCTGTAAGTCTATCAGGAAAATAAATTAGGACAAACAGTACTAATAATAACCATAGAGTAGATATGAAACTAAGATAATTGCATCTTCAGTCTCTCTGAATATTGTTTTTCTGAAGTATATACAGAAAGATGTTTTTGCAGAGTGGAACATAGATAAATAATAACCTATACTTGGGAAATTTATTGAAATAACTTTTATCATGTATCTCTCTTTTTTCTACAAGAAGTTCCTAATTAAGAGTTTACACCTTTATGATATTGTGTTTAATACTGTTTGGGAAATTTTCACTTCTGTTTTAAATCTACAATATCTGCAGCTCAGTTAGACCAAGCATGGAATATGTAACTTAATTCAAGAATGAGTTTGAGATGACATTATTTAATATGTCCAGTGTTAAAAATAATATCTAGTCCTGATGCCAGAAATGTTTGTATGAACATATGAAACTTAAAAGTACTCTATCTAATATGACACAGGTAGGACCGTAAATCAAAGTGAAAAAAAACTTGTTTTAAAATGATATGGTATTGAGAGGAAAGAACAAAAACTGGATCTTTGTTTCATACTAGTAGACCAGAGATCAAAATGCAAAACTTAAAGAAACTCTCCAATAGAAAATAAAATCATGAACTTTTTTTTGCACAGTCCTGTGCTTGAGCTCAGGGCCTGAACACTGTCCTTGGACTTTCTCAAGGCTAGAGCTCTACCACTTGAGCCTAAGCACCATTTCTGGCTTTTTTTCTATGTATATGGTACTGAGGAATCAAACCTGGGTCTATGTGCATGCTAGTCAAACACTCTACCACTAGGCCAAACTCTCAGCCCCAAATCATGAACTTCTTTATATCCTTGAAGTTGAATTAAAAACTCATCCATTACAAATTCAGAAGCAATAAAAGAAATACAATTTGACTGCACTATAATAAAAGGCAAAAAAAATGGTGTCTATGAAAAATGCCATAAACAAACATAAAGGACAAGCCAAGCACTGTTAGCTCATTCTTGTAATCTTAGTTTCTCAGGAAGTTGCAACAGTTCAAAACCAGCTAGGCAAGAAACTCCATTGAACCAGCAAAAAAGCTAGAACCAGAACTGTGGTTCAAGAGGTTAAGCACCAGCCTTAATCAAAACATAAATGATAGGCAAGGAGATCAAGCTCTAGTCTAGGAAAAGAGAAAATATAGCTAAGTGAGATGGCTCATGCCTGTAATCCTAGGTACTCAGGAGGCTGAGATCGCAGGATCACGATTCAAAGCCAGCCCAGGCATTAAAGTTTGTATATATTGAATTTATTTATATTTGGTTATTTGAAATTTGATAGGGAAGGGGGGAAAACCAAGACGGGTGTGGGGTGTGGGGGGGAGGGTAATGGGTACCAAGACATGTGAAAGGGTATCAATGTATGTGAATTAATGCATCTTCTATCTGGCAAATATCATGTAACCCTTTTACTAATTACAATAAAAAAAATTTAAAAAATTAAAAATAAAAAATAAAGTTTGTGAGACTCTTATCGCCAATTAACTACTAGAAAACCAGAAGTAGCGCTGTGGCTCAAGGTGGTAGCCTTAAGCTAAAGAACTCAGGGACAACACCCAGGTTCAAGTCTCAAGAACAACAACAAAAAAAGAGAAAATAAATACATATTATAGAATATTAAATGTATTTATATAGTATAAATCTATTTTATATAATATACTTTATTGTTTAAAATTATTCTGCAAATTCTGTTTAATCCCTGTCAAAATTTCAATGACAATTTTCACAGAAATAGAAAAACCACATTTCTAAACTTTGTGTAGAACTAAAAAAAAAGAAAACTCCAAATAGCCAAAACAATTGAGTAAACATAACTAAGCTAGAAATATCACTACCTGACAATCATAAGTAAATATACCTAAACTGGAAACATCAAAATCCAGCTTTCCTTCATGATTCATGAGTTCTGCATCTTCTTATCAAAACCTTTGGAAAGACAGTCATGTGTGGAGACCATGTACAGCCATTTGATTCTTGCAGTGATTGTCCAAACAGTACAACCTATTACACATCATTTAAATTGTATGAAGTGTTCTAAGTCTAGGGATGATATAGGGTGGATGATCTCACAACATAAGGAAATGTGCATATATCACATACAGATACTATACCAATGTACATAAGGGACTTGAGCAAACACTGATTTTGGCAGATGGTTCCAGCACAAGAGGGTAAAATTTCCCCTCCTTTGGCCTTCTATTTTTCTTAGGTCTCCAATCTATATGGGGCCTGCTGGCAGTGAGCATGGGTCCTCCCATTCATTCCACAGATTGCCATACTCAGCCACTCCAGAAATTCCCCAACAGAAATGACGTTTTACCATGCTCATCGCAGCACTATTTACCATAGCTAAGATAAATGGAACCAACCCAGATAACCCCAGTAGATGAATGGATCAAGAAGATGTGCTATTTATACACAGTGGAATTCTACACTGCCATCAGAAAGAATGACATTGCCCCATTAGTAAGGAAATGGAAAGATTTGGGGGAAAAATCATATTAAATGAAGTAAGCCAGATCCAAAGGAATATAGGCTCAATGGTTTCCCTCATTTGTAATAATTAGTACACATCTAGGATTCTCCTAGCAGAGGATTACAACAGCTCAAAACCTATGTACAAACGGTCATATAGGATGAGACTAAATGAAAGGAACTCTAGGATATGGAAACAAGAGCTTTATCTTGTGTGATTGTTGTTCTTAATGTACAAGTTATTTCTCTTATCTTTTTTGTCCTTATGGTTAATCTCATATAGTTACTGTATCTGACTCTGCTACCTGGTATATTGTACATATGTTTATTTGAAATAAGGAATGGAAGGGCGAAACAAGATGATTGGGAGGGGTGAGGGAGGGTAATGGGGGAAAAAACATGAGAAAGAGTATCAATGTGTGAGAAGTAATGCACCTATTACCTGATGAATGTAACTGTAACCCCTCTATACATTATCCCGACAATTGAAAAAAAAAAGAAATAATGTTTTACCAATCATTTAGGTATCCCTTAACCCAACCAAATTGCCACCTGGAACCAACTGTAGTAATCAAACCAACCTGGTACTGACATAAAAGCAGACATGTAGACAGAAAACTCAGCAAATTTTTTGTCCATTGATCTTGAATAGAAGTGCTAAAATATATATAGAGAGAGAATGTATATATTTATATAAAAGACATATATGGAAAAAAATCTTCAATATACAATATCAAGAAAATATAAATAAGCAAAGGAATGAAATTGGATCTTTATCTCACCCAAAAAAAACAATCAAAATGGATTGAAGAACTTAAATATAAGATGTGAATCATAAAACTAGTAGAAGAAAACATAGAGAAAGGATATTTCACATTGGCCCAGGGAATTATTTTTATGTGATCCTCAAAGCACAGTTATAGTAAAAATAAACAAACATCACAACAAGCTAAAATCTTGAAGGAAAACCTTCAACAGAGCCAAGAAATATGGGGAAAACACTAAAATTACCTATTGAATGGGAGAAAAGATTTGCAATCATAACAAGTATGGTCTATATCCAAAACATACTTTTAGTACTGAAGCAATTCACTAACAAGGGAGCAAATAACCTGATTTTTAAATGAACAAAGTATCTATCTATATATATATATATATGTATATTTCTCAAAATAAAAGAGAAATGTACAACATATATATGAAAAGATGCTCCACATCATTAAGCACAAGGGGAAGGTAAATAAATCTATAATGAGCTATCACCTAGACCTGTTAGGGTAGGTATTCTCAAATGTATAGATAGATAGATAGATAGATAGATAGATAGATAGATAGATAGATAATTATTTCAGAATCAGCTCATGTGACTATGTATGCTAAGAAGGGACCCCTGAGATACACATAGATAGTATACTAAAGTTCTGCTTGGTTTTATGCTATTTTATTATCTTGTTTTTATTTTATAATATTCATCACAAAGTCTACATAAACTCTTTCTCTCTAACTGACCACCATTAGGCTTTCATCGTGTTGGTAGTTTTCAAAACCTAATGGCATAAACAAAATCATATCCAACTAGTGAAAACTACATTTCTTCAGGAAGAGATGCCAGTGAACCACCACAAAATACACAACCAGTAGACACCTGTTAGGACCAGTCTTAGAACTACATTGAACCAGATCACTTCAGGTGTTTCTGACCACTAATGCTGCTCTTAAATTCCAGAACATACATCTTCTCAATGCAAACCTATGAACAGCCTTACTATGTGAATGCCAGCCCAGCTGATGATCTAATCCTAGTTCATTCAAAGTCCTCCAGATGCAGGAAATTAAAAGAAACACATTTGAAACACAATTACCACAGCTGCCAGCACTGTCAATGATGGCATTTTTTCCATAGCTCAGACCCTTCTAAGAAGTATTAACCAAAACTCGAATGAATTCTAGCCCCATATCCGTGACACATCATATACCTTGTATATTCACAGCTTCAAAGTCACCCGTGGGATATCAGGGATAGAAAGAGACGGATGACTAAAAGAGTAAATTACAACCAAACAACTGTCACAAATCAATTCAGAGCCATCACATGATTTACTGAAATCCATCTAGAATTTTCTTTGCAATTAGGCCAAGTATGGTCAAGCAGCAACTGATACCCAGTGAATGTTTTCTTCTGTTCCTTCTACACCCTAGGGACCTGTGTAATTAGGTGAGTCTCCAAATGATTGTCATCAAATGTGACCTAAACTTTGTCAAGTCCATCTTGCCTTTACAAACTCTGAAGGCAACCCTCTATGTTTTGTAGTTTCCAAGGCACCTGACATGGGAATTTGTCAGGAAAGATCCATGGTATCAGCAGGATTTCTTCTCCAGACTGGAATGTAAGTCACTTGCTTTCTAGGGTTGTCCTCACACCAGGAAGAGGCCAGGGACCCTAAGGGGTCACCCTCAGGACCTACTCTCTTGCTAGCACTGCTACCCTAGCATTTCAACACAGGACTTTGGAGGGATACAAACACTCAGTCTATTTCAATTCTGCCTGAAGAAAAATGGAAGCAGACTTTGACCAGAATGGAAAGAACATTATGATAGATGAAGTCTTAGCTTAGGTAAAGTGGAGAACTGGGAAGACATCAGCAGAACTCATCTCTAGCCACAGCTCGACATAAAGCATAACTTTCCATCACAAGGTTTTTCCTCACACTCCATGATAAATGCCAGGCAGTGCCTCCTTGATAAGATTCCACTCATCAGTTCGTCCATCAGCAACAAATAGCATTTCACTGTTCCTAAGCCTTTTGGGAGTTTTGCTTCCTGGCCTTGGTTTCATGACTGATCTTCAGCACATATGAACAAATAACAGCTGTGTGGAAGTTTTTTTTGCCAGTCCTGGGCCTTGAACTCAGGGCCTGAGCACTGTCCTTGGGCTTTCTCAAGGCTAGAGCTCTACCACTTGAGCCACAGCACCACTTCCGTCTTTTTTTTTAGTATGTGGAAGCAAAGAATTGAACACGGGTCTTCATGCATGCTAGGCAAGCACTCTACCACTAGGCCAAATGCCCAGCCCCTCAGCTGTGTTTTTAATGAAACTGACTACACATGAAAAATTGTTTGATAAGGCTAGCCAAATCTCAAGAATTGCCTTACACTTATCGAAACAAGAGAAGTGACCATGTTAAAAGCAGTCACATCCAAATACATGAGAAATTTCATAGAACAATTGGTCTAGTTTCCATAATAAACAACTGAGGGAAGAATTTGAAACTGAAGGGAGAAATGCCACAGAACAAGATCTGAGAAACAGAAAACTAAACAGAACATCTGACATTCTTGAGGCAATCATGAAAATACTATTATAAAACGTCATTGATATAAAATATCATTGTTATAATGTAAAGTGTTATGATAGAATTGTATTTGTGTCCAGAAAGGTTCAAGTTTTCAGAACCATTTATTTCAGTATGTGAGAGTGAACTTAAATGTCTGAAATTTCCTTTGAAATATACTGTACAGGGGTAGGGTGGTAGCCTTGAGCTAAAGAGCTCAGGGACAATGCCCAGGCCCAGAGTTCAAAGCCTACAACCAACAAAAAAAATGAAATATACTGTACAGAAAAGGTAAGAAAGGAGAGAAGAGGAGGCAAAACCTTGATGACTTTTTAATTTGGTTGATTCAGGATCGTTATTTTCTATCTCTTCTTTAGTATCTATTTGAAGCATGTAATGAAAAAATCTTATATGCCATATGTAAATATCTAAGATTTATAAAATCTATGCATTTATAATTTCGAATCCTCTTTCCAGAAAGTTTTCTCCACATTTTAGCAATAAAATATCTGCTAACCTTCAGATAATTTTTTCAGCAACAAATAGTAGCATTCACTGCTGATTTTGCTGGACTGGTGTGGTTTCTTAGCTAGCCAACGATCAATAGAAGGAAGAGTCATCAAAGATGTAAAGGAATAAGAAAAAATGGAGTGACATTCTTTTCCACACTGAAGTTCAGGGCTATGTTACTAACAAATTGAATTTTTGATGAAACAGCTTTTGAAAATACCACCTCATTAATTCAATTCTGTTTGATAAGCAGTACTTTAAGGATGAGGAAGTTCAGAAGGCCTGAGAAAGAGTTAAATGATTTAACTAGAAAACTTTTCTAGAATAAAATATATATACATATATGTGTATATGTATTTATGTATATATACGTATATGTGTTTCTTCCTTAAATCCTCTTCCTCCCTCTTAGAACTGAGATCTAAGAAATTAATTTTTAGATAGCTAGTGTTCAGTGTACTAATATCACAATGCAATGTTAATAAATTCTTTATTTTAAAAAAAGAATCCCAAAAAATGAGAGAAAAAATAATAAGATAAAATAAAATAATGTAGGCCTTTGAGGAGAAATAAAATTATTCATACTTTTCCTAGACTGGGGCAAACTCTTGCTATGTATTCCACACTCCATACTGACCTCAACTCACAACCATCCTGCCTCAACCTCGGGAGTGCTGGGATGACAAGCATAAATCACAGTACCCAGCTTTCTCCAGGCTTTCTTTTCCAGGCACTTCAGTACTGTCTTCGTTGTGTTCTGACTAAAAAGTTTTTAAGAAACGGTGCAGAATCCCAAGGGAAACCAACTTCCTGGCTTCTAAGCTGTCCAACTAATGTTCTCATAAATCAACTCATGAAGAGAAGAGGAAAGCTACAGCGATTGTTGCCAAGATAGTTTCTAACATTATCAGCTGATGTAAAGATTTAGCTATTCATTTTATATCAAGTTCTTCTTATGATAAGAGTGAGTTCATTTCCAGAAAAGTTCCATAAAAAATTATCAAGAGGATTTACTAATTCCATTGAGTCATTTTGTTTTATATATAAAGCCTTATTGGACATGAAGAAAGCCCTATGAACAGAAAAAGAGATCATAATTAAGCGTTCTTTTCTTGTAAAAAAAAAAAAAAAAAAACTCGGAGCGAGCGGGGCCTGAGCGAGCGGGGCGGAACGAGCGGGGGTCGCAGCGAGCGGGGCCGGAGCGAGCTGGGCCTGAGCTGGAGGGGGAGCCTAGCCGGGCCGGAGCGAGCGGGGCCGGAGCGAGCGGGGCCAGAAAGAGAAGGGGGCCAAAAAAAAAAAAAAAAAAAAAAAACTACCTCTAAAAGATAAAATAATGTTGACTCTGCATTTCAAAAAGAACTCTAATACACAAGGAAAATTTTAAACACTATAAATTGCATTGTTAATATAAAGAATCCCAGCTTCTCACCTTGGAGTGACTTTTCACCCAGATAAATTATGTTGGACAGGCCTGTTAAAGCATATCTTATCCTTTTTATTTCCAATTAATCTTTAAGGAATTAAATATGATTTAAAATAGTCAAAATGTAGTCATGTGGCTACATATTTGTGTATGATTCTTGCAGATGCATTTCTGGAAGTCTTTGGCTATATTCTAAATGTTTAGCCACCTTAAAAAAATTCTGTGCTCTAATTTCTTTTTCTAATTTTTAGATCTTGTCACAGATGAAGTCAGATCAAAGCAATTAATTCATCTCCAGTAATGTTTTCATACCTTACTTTTGATAATTACTGTAAGATTTTTTCCACAGACACTTGATTATTAATAGCAGAAAATCATATGACTGTATCAGATGACATCAGCTAATCCCTCAAACCAACTGTTCCTCTTCAGTTTGGGCAGAGATCAACACCCAGGCCTCCTTGTAGAGATAATACAGATTAGTCTAGAACCTTCAAATTCTCAAAGGTTTTGTTGAACATCTTTCATTTCTACATTAGCTTAATATTCTTTTTTTTTTTGGTCAGTCCTGGGCCTTTGACTCTTGAGCTTTCTCAAAGCTAGTTCTCTACCACATGAGCCACAGCACCACTTCCAGCTTTTTCTGTATATATGGTACCAAGGAACTGAACCTAGGGCTTTGTGCAAGCTAGGTGAGCACTCTACTACAAGGCCACACTCTGAGGCCTTTTTTATTGCTTTTTGCCAGTTCTGTGGCTAGAACTCTGGGCCAATGCGCTGTCCCTGAGCTCTTTTTGCTCAAGGCTAGCACTTTACCACTTGAGCCACAGTGCCTCTTCCTGCTTTTTCTGTGATTACATGGAGATAAGAGTCTCACAGATTTCCTTCCCTTGACTGTCTTCAAACTGTGATCCTCTGATCTTAGCCTCCTGAGTACCTAATATTACAAAGGTGAGCCACTGGTGCCCAGCTCTGACCTTACTTTCAAAAAATGTACATGTACTGGAAGAAATCAACACATATACCAAAACATCCATTTATTAAATGTATTCTCTCTATCAACAGAGACCATACCAGATAGGTACCACTGTCCTTATTGCACACTGACTTACTGAGGATCTATTCTCTAATTTAGATGTTCACTGATACCCATTTAAAAAATGCTTCAGGAGGGCTGGGAGTTTGGCCTAGTGGTAGAGTGCTTGCCTAGCATGCACAAAGACCAGGGTTCAATTCCTTGGTATCATATATATAGAAAAAAGCTGGAAGTGGTGCTGAGGCTCAAGTGGTAGAGCTCTAGCCTTGAGAAAAAGTCCAAGGACAGTGGTCAGGCCCTGAGCTCAAACTCAGGACTGGCAAAAAAAAAAAAATGCTTCAGGAAAAACTGACAGGAAGCTATTCTCTCTTTGTAATTAAATAAGCTATCAAATCACCCTTTACTGTTCCAGTGAGTTCTAATCATTTACTTTCACAGCCAGTTTAGCTTTTTCTGTTATTTGCAAGCAAAAGTCCTCTAAATAAAATGTGATATATTCTTATAAAGTTAATAACTTTATGACCAAGTATAGATTGTTTTATTCTTTATTTTTAGACAACAGGAAGAAACTTAGCTGCCTTCATAATATAAAAGCCTAACACTTCAAGAAATATGTGTTGGCTAAAGAAAAAAATAAGTGACCCAAGTACTAAATATAAAATAACTTCTCTGCTTCCATTTTTCCATTATTCTTCCAAAACCAAATACATGACAGTACATTGTAGTGTTAAAAGAAAATGTTAACCAATAATTGATGATATTCAGTCCTTTATTTGGTTTTTTCTTATCTAGTCGATAATTTTGTTTCAGATTTACATTCTACAGAGTCATATTAGCCCATCCAATGCCTGTTTGACCCTATTTTAATATAAAACAGTTAAAACTAAGAGGCTAGTACTCAGAAACTGAAAATTAAAGAGTCTGACATATGGTATTTGTCCCTGTGAATTTTGCTTTCTTTGCATTTTTATGTATCAGCAGTACTCACCAGAAAATAAAAAATTAGGACAGTAAGATGAGTGTTTTTGTTTTGTTTCCCTCATAGCAACAAGAAACACAATACATCTCATTGACCTGCCAATTGTAATTGTTAAAGACACTAATGTCATGATTTAGAAGTCTGTTCCCCAATGCAGCTGACAAATGTATAGAAATGATATGCAGCCTAAAGAAGAAGAGTATGGTGGGGAGAAAAGGAATTCTTGAAAAATATTAGTCACCCAGACATAATGAAGTCCCCTCATCTGACTGACAGGGAATTAAGCCCTCACATTATATTGGTAAATGAATACAGAGAAAGAAGAAAATGGTTATTTGTTTCTAGACCTTGCCAATTTCCATATTGCTCTCTTGCTGCGTCATAGTCACAGACCTCTACAATGACAGGAACGATGATTTCTAATATTCTTGCTCAAAACATAATTTTATTGATCTCCACTTCAGGTTTTTCCCCATGATTCAGCAGGTCAGACTTGCTCCAGTTCCAGTAGGTTCTAATCATTTAGCAAGAGGCCCATAGCATTAAAATCATCTTTACAAATGAATAGGCAATGAAGAAAATTATTTCAGCACCAAGGAGAGAGCTCTGTTGTTTTCAATTGTGTTTGAAAGCATTTATTGTGTGTAATGCTAAAGCAAAATTTTGAGACCAGGTATAGTGGTACATTCCTGCAATAACATGACTGAAGGGCTGAGATAGGAGGATCACACCTTTGAAGAAAGTCTAAACTACATTTTTAAAAGTACAGAAAAGAAAAAAATGAAATATGATTTGATAGATAGCTACTAAAGAAAAAACCTATTTATTCATGTAAAAGATCTTAATTATGAATAGCATGAAACATTAATGGTGTTTCATGTATGTTGGTGGTTGCAACATATACTGCTCTCTCAGCTTTTACAGGCATTCTAATGAGCAATCCTTTGGTATTTGTAATAATCAAAATCACAATTTCTGCATGGATTTAGACAGCTCCAATGAGATTACAGACAGTGAAATTAACAGAGATTAAAACTTCTATCAGAGCAAGTCCTAAAATAGACCCATTGCTGGATCCTCAGTGCTGAGCATGATAAATGCTCAATAAATAATTAAATGAGGGGAAATGAATTAATGCCTGGTATTTCATTAAATGCAAAGGGATGGACTTTCTGTAATGAAAGTCACTCTTTGCACCTGGTCTCAAAGATTTTCAGGTACCACACCGCTTAATCTGAAATTTTAATACATTGTTTTCTTGACATAAATCAATGGAGTCTCTCTGGTTCTCAGAAATATCATGTCCACGTTTTCACTTCTATATTGTTCTCCTTCAAGCCTTGGGAAGGTCACTAAAATCACCACCTGTGTAAGACAGCATCTGCAGTGGACAGTGCCCCCCTCCCCCAATGCTCTGCAACCAGATGGACAGACCAGGGAAATAGGAGGCTACAGACTTACTCTCACCAGGTACCCAGGCGAACCATAATTATTGTCCCTATTCCCAAGCAACCTACAGCCCCCTTTCTCTGGGCCTTCCTGTTCTAAGGTTCTTCTTTGGAGAGACACTCGTGAGTTCAGGGACTCCTTAAGTCCAGCTTGAGCTAGAAAGTAGAAGATGAGTGCAAGTTGGCTCTGAACTGCCACTACAGCCAGACCCTGGCTCTCCTTGTGAAACCAAGGACAGCGCCAAAGGTGAAAGAGAAACCTTGAATGGGGGGGGGGGGGGTCAGCTAATTTAAGCTGCGTGTTGTGAGGACTTCTCAGGCCTCTGAATTCCTGCCCTTTTCTTTATGCCTATTGGTGCCATGAAACGTGTGACCAGAATCAAGCCTTCTGACTCACAGGTAGACACAACCCAGTTCTTGGCTCCTGGGAGGCGTCGAGGCTATAAGGCTCCACTCTACTTGGACTGTACTATCGAGGTCCCCAGAACAGGGGGAGCTGCGAGGGAAGGACTGATTTCCATTTCAAACTGCATTCTGGTACTTTGTACTCCAGCACCATTGGCCGATCAATATTTAATGCTTGGAGATTTGGCTCTGCGGGAGTCGTGTCAGGGGACCTTGAGAGCCAATCTGCTTGAGCTTCGGAGTGATAATTATTCATGGGCTCCTGCCTCTCGCTCTTTCTCTAGCACGGTCCCACTCTGCAGACTCAGTGCCTTATTCAGTCTCCTCTCTCGCTCTCTCCGCTGCTGAAGCCGGACCCTCCTCCGCCTCCGCCAGCGCTCGGCCATCCGCACCCCGGCTACCATGGCTAAGACAGCAATGGGTAAGGAAGCCTCCTTGGTTCTTCCAGGGCTCTCCACCCGGAGGAAGCCCACCTTTCCACCTCTCCAGACCACGGGAGGCATGCGGGGCTACTTGATAAAGGAAAGAACGTGGATGTAGCTCAGGATGGAAGGCGATTAGGAGGAAGGTGGGGGGAGGGAGGGCGGGGGAACAAATCTATTAAATCTAAATCGAATTTCTTTTTCTTGTAGAGATCAAAGCAGGTAAGTGGTCGCCCTTGCCGGCGGACAGGGAACTGGTTGCGTTTAGCTTTCCTGCCTTTAGATTACTGCGAGAACCGCCTTCCGTGGGGTGAAGGAACATTTTCAGAAAGTGCTTTGTAACGTCCTGCGGCTCTTCCGTACTTTAAGAAATCAAAAACAAAAAAATCAAAAAAAAGAGGGGGGGAGGAAGAAGGAAGGAAATGGGAGATAGGAATGGGAGAGGTTGGAGAAAGGAAAAATTGCGAAGTCAAAGCGGTCCCCGGAGGCTGTGGGAGAGATGGGTGGGGACGGCGGCGGGGGACCGGGCGCGTTTTATGGTATTGTCTCCTTGGGAAAACCGCTAGTCCTGGGGCGCGGTGCGGGGAGGAGGGGGGCCGGGGGAGGGTGGGGTAGGACCTGGGCTCCTTTGTTTTAGGGGAAGGGAGGGGAAGGAGAGAGGAAGTCGGGGAGGGCGTGGAGGGCGCGGGTGGGCAGCTGCAGGGGCGGGGAATGGCGCGGTGGGGTGGGGGTAGGGGGAACCCGGCTGGGGCGGACGCCGGGGTGGGGTTTCTTTGTGTGCGGACTGGCGGGGGTGGGGGTGGCCGGGGCTACGGGGGCACCTGCAGCGCGGAGCCCACGATGCGGACAGCCCCACCCTGCGCGCTGTCGTCTCCGCGTCTGCCATGGAAACCGGGGACCAGGGGGAGCCCCAGCCGCGCGGTGCGGTGCGGTGCGGAATCGAGGCGCCACACCCCGCCCTCCGACTCCTGGTCTCGGCTTCCCAGAGCCCACCCGCCCCACCCTGCCTTCATTGTTGGGGGAGGGGAGCAAACACTTTTCTGGAGCACATTAGATAGGACTTGGTCATGACCATCAATAAAGGGTTTGTTGGTTTTTGTTTTTTTTTTTTTTTTTTTTCATCATCCAACTCCTTCCATGGGCTTGGGGAAAATCTTCTGGATTCTAGATAAGCGTGGAAACAATAATACAGAAAAAGACCAGCAAACGGAGTAGAACGCGAAGGAGGTCAAGGGCTTAAGTTGAGACCCATGAAATTTCCATTTTGTAGGTCAGACAGGCCCGGATTCTGGCAATTTGCCAGGTGTAACCTATAAGAGAGAGGTGGACCGGGCCCTCCTTCATTGCCTCATCGGTGTGGCTCCGCGAGTGCCCGTGGGCAGGGATGGACACGCAGGGGAATGGAGAGGGGGCGGAGCACCCTTGCCCCAGAACCCCGCTGCGGGATCTGAGGGGGGGGGAGGTGAGCTGCGGGAAAGGGGAGTCTGACCGGCTCCGCCCTGCCCCACCCTTCCCACGTGGGGTGCGCATTGGCCTGCTGGGGTGGAGAGGAGTGGGGAGCCCGGCTGTGCACCACGGCCCCTGGCACCCCTGGAGGAAGGTGTGCGGACACCTGGCCGGTCCCTCCGGCCCTGCCTGCCCGGAGAAAGCCAGCTCGTGCCCCGCCCAGCCACACAAAGGCGCAGCCCCACCCCTCCAGGCCGCGGGACCACACAGGTGACCCCCTTCCCCGCCTTCCCTCGGGGCGCTGGAAGGTTTGCCTCACAGCCTCCAGAACTCCGTGACATTTTCCCCAGGCTCACCAGCCCCTCCTCCCTTCGCTCCCGTTTTTTCTCTAGGATGCAATCCCCCACCGGGGACTCTGGAGAGACCTTCTGTCCAGCAGCGGGGCGAGGCTCGGCCCACCCCTCCCCGCCGGGGAGGGGGAACAGTCGGCTGCTGGCCGGGTGGGGGCGCACGTGGCGACCGATCGCGCGCGTGGAGCGCAGCCAGCCCTGCAGAGCCTCGCGCCGCGCCCTGCGCTCCCCCCTCGGCGAGGGCTGCGCGCTCGCCCCCGCTGGAGCAGCAGGGGAGCCAGGCTTCTGCGCAGTGTCCTGAGCTACCCCGGCTTGCCACCATTCGCAAGTCCTATGCCGAAGGGTCCTAAATGGGGCGAGAGGGGCCTGGGAGCCGCCCTCACTCCGCGACCTGCACCCAGGTTCCTTCTGCAGCAGAAGGGCGGCCACAGACTACGATGGCAAATCACTGCTATTCCGTGACCACAGGTCCATTCCTTCCCTTTTTCTCAGGAAGGACGCAAGGAAGGAAAAAAGGGAGGGAGGGAGGAAAGAAGGAAGGAAGGAAGGAAGGAAGGAAGGAAGGAAGGAAGGAAGGAAGGAAGGAAGGAAGGAAGGAAGGAAGGAAGGAAGGAAGGAGGCAGGCGTGGATTGCTTTGAGTTAGAATTAAACCCTTACACCCACTTTTCGTCCTTCTAATCTCCCCCCACCGCCCCGCCACGCACCCCAAGGTTGTTCATTTAAGTTACAAAGCAAATTCATTTTTGTGTATGTGCATATGGATGGGACATGTGTGCAGGTGCTCGTTCAGGGCAGGGTGTGTGCCAGCCATCGCTAGAAAAATCCCCGCAGAGAGGCGTTGGTCGATGCTGTGGGTGAAATGTAGTCATCTGTGTAACCGAGATGTGACGATTTCCATACGGTGTTATAGTTATCAACATTTCAATGGAGCTATATGCAAAATTTTAACTGGTTTCTTCCTCTCCCTTCCCACTCCCCCCCACCCCCCCAAAAAAAAACTATTCTTTGAATTGCTGGTCCTTGATAACGATCTCAATTCCACACAGAAACAGGAATGGTGAAATGGTAGCCGCCATGCAGTAAAAAAATTTCACCCCAAATAGGACAAACGCAAAGATCCTTCCTGCCATAATTAAGCCGCATTAGCAAATCATGGAAAGAAACAGGACCTCTGCAGCGTTACATGCTAGCCCTTGCAATCATTCCGATAACAAAACATAATCACCAAGGCAAAATTTTTTTCTTAATCCATTAAACAATTACTGTATTCAGCATGATGGTATTAGATAGAAACATTGCCTATTCTCTTCTATAATGAGGTGGGCCTCTTCTAAATAAGTATGAAAATAATTGGAGGTTAAAAGCCGAAGGTTTGATCAGGATTTCAGGATAAGAAGGAAGGGGAAATAAAGGAAGCTTTTCAATTAATAGCCTACCTCCCCCCCCCCAACCCCATTATTCGCAGTGGGTAGCTGGGACTAGAGGAAATACAGCATGACCCAGCAGACATCCCTTGAGAATACAGGGGAACAGATTTGCTGGTGTTTGTCTATGCATGTTGCAATTCCGTGAAAGAAATGATAGTGCTAAGTGATGATTCTGATTAGATGATCTGTGATATTAAAATCTAAAACTTCGTTGAGACGACATTTAGAGTGGTTTTGTAATATGACTTACACAAGTGTAGTAAATTATACTAAGGGATAGGGAGTGGTTTATTGTTAGAACAATTGCCTTTTCACTGAGTCGTGAAAATTTGGTTGCATTACAGTTTTTATTTCCTTCAGTTTTTAATTGCTAATGGACAGATGGTGAAATGAGCATATGATCATGTAGCACAATGTAACTATCCTCAACTCACTCAATGGCAGTAGAAATGCTTCAAGAAGTTACAGTTGCATTGCATTTATATTTAAGAAATGTCCACTTGGTGCCATAATGCTGATTCATACAATAAAATGGTCTCTTTCTAAGTTAGGATCAAAATAACTAGTTCTGTGACTACCTAACAGTAGCTCTCAGAGACAATTTTTAAGTTAAATCTGAGGGGCTGAAAATAAAATGGAAGTTGAATGAATGTATACACTGAATTGAATATTTGATTAGAAATTTCTAAGCTGACAACCACCATATTTTGTTTTGTTTTATTTTTCTCTCTTCACCCTGTAGCTCTTTCCTTGTATATGGCAGGAGAAAGCAGCACAAAACTGATCTGGGTGTGGTCAATCCCACAGGGCTGAGAGCTAGCTATAACACGTGTCCGTTTCCTTTTGGTTTTGTAAAGGCACACTTGGTTCTGTTATCACAATATCTATGGCTTTGTAGGAAAGGAGCAAAAATTGGCAAGACCAGAAGATAATACAGGATTAGCTGTTTGGTGTTGTGTGTGTTTTTTTCAGAACCCTGGTTATTTCCTGGTTCTTTCTGTTGAAAACCTTGGAGTCTGCATTAACTTTTTTCCCCACTAGGGGACAATCTTTTTTTTCTCTCTCTAAAGTAGAAGATTGTTTTAACCCTAGCTTCAAAAATTCACGATTTAATAAAATCTTTTGTTGGAATCATTCAATTGTTTATTCAATAAAATAATCTCATGCTTTGCCATAGTGGATGAGAAAGGTATTTGCATCTTTTCAATGAGATAAGATGAATGATGGTAATTTACAAGTCAGCATGGCTCTGCATAATTATTCCCAAATGATTTTACTTTCTAGTTTAATTACCTTTCTATGATAATGACATTTATGTTACTTTTGGGCTTTTATAGTGGTTAAGTTATGAAAAATAGCAAAAAAATAAATGGTAGCTATAGCAGTATTATTTAGGAACAGAAGTTTTAGATCTTAAGTAAATGAATAAATTAAAATCAGTTTGCTTATTTATTCATGTTTTAAATGCACCCTATGCTGGTATTGCAATGAAAGTCAGAGTATTCTTTAGGAAGTTCCAAGCCAGAAGGAAAAGCAGGTAGATAAATAATGATACTTAGGAGCAGAGCATTTTAACAATGTACTGATTGTCCTATCTTCCATTTCTCTTTTCCATTTATAAGATGCTTTTTTTTAAACCAAGTTCAGTGTAGTTTCATTTTAATTTTTGTCAGCATGCAATAAATATCACTTGTACTTGATAAGTATTGAGTGCTGACCAAAATTAGGTTTTACCAATAAAACCTTATAATATTTGTATTACTCTAGTCCAAAATTAGAGCAAAAACTCTCTAACATTTGAATGAAAGCAATTCTTTTCCTCTCATACCTTATATAACTATAATCTACCTGTAAAATATTTAATTATGCCTTATTATTGTGTTCCTCAAACTTTGAGGCACTATGAATCACCCCAAGTTTTCATTAAAATTCAAATTCTAACTCTAGGCCTGGGTTAAAGCCATATATTCATTCCCGATAAATGTTCATCCAAAGATCATTCTGACCACCAAACCCTCAGTTTCATAATATTGTTATAATATGCATACACCCACTCATAATAAGTCCTAGTATCATGCCCTAACATTTTTAAATTCATGGCAATCTTTGCAGAATATTTCACATGCAAAGTCATCTGCAGGGATTTTATTCCTCAGGGGTTTATATTCTGTGTCACTGCTCTGTCTTCATTAAGCTGTTCCGAATGCAATTTATATTGCAGGACACACAGAACACCCTCAACAGAAATGTGCATACATAAGAGTTTGATTCCATGTTTGAATATGTGTCTGTCTATGAAATTAATGTAGCTGGTGACACAGTTCAGAAAAGATAACAGATACATAGGTCTAGCATTACAGAGTAAAAGTTCAATCCAGAGCCTTCTAAGATGTACAATAATATGCCAAACTTTGTAACCTCAGTTACCGTTAATGGTTAACTAATTCACCACATATACCTTGCAAGAAGAGACAAAACAGATTTGAGCCACAGTGAAATGTATATTTCCTAAACTATTCTCACAGTATTTCCAGTAAAGGTGAAAAACGAGACTAAGAATTTATTGATCACAGTTGTACTTTTATATACGTTATATTCTACTTTTTCCCTTTTGGTTACTCAGCCCTCAAAGGACTTCCATTATTGGGGATGGGATTTTGGCCTAGTGGTAGAGTGCTTGCCTAGCATGCATGAAGACCTGGGTTCAAGTCCTCAATACCACATACATAGAAAAAAGATACAAGTGGTACTGTGGCTCAAGTGATAGAGCTCTAGCCTTGAGAAAAGTCCAAGGACAAAGCTCAGGCCCTGAGTTCAAGCCCCATAATTGGCAAAAAAAGGGGGGGGGGAGTTTGGCCTAGTGGTTAAAGTGCTTGCCTAGCATGCATGAAGACCCGGGTTCGATTCCTCAGTACCACATATATACAAAAAAGCCAGAAGTGGTGCTGAGGCTCAAGTGGTAGAGCTCTAGCCTTGAGAAAGTCCAAGGACAGTGCTCAGGCCCTGAGCTCAAGCCCAGCACTGGCAAAAAATAAAAGAAAAAATAAAAGAAAAAGACTTCCATTATTTAATAGTTCCTTTCTATGAAAGCTAACCCAGAGAGGGAAAAACATCCAAGAATATCAACAAAAATATCATGTGTCAGTTCCCCACACAGCAAGTGGGTGGTTAACCATGCTAACTTTACCATGCTCGCATTACTACAATTCCTGAAATGCTACCCTGCAAACAAAAATGTGCTACTCTACATGAAATGTCTCAAATTAGAAATACAGTATTTCCCAAATAAAGCACCGAAAACAGCATCCCAAAGACAGCTGAGTAGGGAATTGGTAGAATATACTGTTAGTCAACAGGAGACTGGATTAAGTCTCCGGGCTATACATTGCTTGGTCCTTAATAGCTCACCAGTCTCTCTGGGAAGCTAGGAAGATCGATTGTTGCAATTCCAACATGGCTTAAGGAAGAAAGGTGTACCGAGACAGCATTTTAAGAATTTATATTTTGTTTTTTTTCCTTTGTCTTTGTTTAATTTTCTTTTTGACTCGTCCTAGGGCTTGAACTCAGGGCCTGAGCACTGTCCTTAGGCTTTCTCAAGGGTAGAGCTCTACCGCTAGAGCCATAGTACCCCTTCTGGCTTTTTCTATGTATGTGGGTCTGAGGAATGGAACCTGGGTCTTAATGCATACTAAGCAAGCACTCTACCACTAAGATAAACTTCTAGCCCCTTATTGTTAATTTTTTAATTTCTATTGTAAATGTGAGATAAAGAGAGGTTACAGTTACATACATCAGGTAAACAGTACATTTCTTTTTTTTTTCTTTTTTGCCAGTCCTGGGCTTAAGCTCTGGGCCTGAGCACTGTCCTTGGACTTTCTCAAGGTTGGAGCTCTACCACTTGAGCCGTAGCACCACTTCTGGCTTTTTTCTATGTATGTGGTACCAAGGAATCGAACCTGGGTCTTCATGCATGCTAGGCAAGCATTCTACCACTAGGCCAAACTCCCAGCCAAGCAGTACATTTCTTTTTGAACAATATCACCCCTTCCCTTGCTCTCTCCTAGTTTTTCTCTCCCATTAGCATAGAATTGTATGTTTTAAAGCTTACTCCTAGCAGCATTCTGTCACATGTGTGCAAATAACACTTGAAAATGACCTTGCAAACCTTGAACCAAAAAGTCTTCCTAACTCATTTTTTAATCAATAATTTTCTTGCTTTCTTTTTAAGAATCGATTTTCTTTTTTTTTCTTTTTCTTTTTGTCAATCCTGGGGCTTGAACTTAGATCCTGAGCACTATCCTTGAGCTTTTTCTCAAGGGTAGAGCTCTACCACTTGAACCATAGGACCACTTCTGGCTTTTTTGGGGGTGTGTCTGTGGGTCGTAGGGTTTGAACTGGGCCTGGGGGCTGTACCTGAGCTCTTCAGCTCAAGGCTACCACCCTACCCTTGAGGCAAGCCCCACTTCTTGTTTTCTAGAGATTAATTGAAGATAAAGAGTCTCAGGTCCTTTTGTGCCCAGATTGGCTTTGAACCTTGATCCTCCGATTCCTGAGTAGCTAGGATTACAGACGTGAGCCATGCGCTGGCTTACTTCTGGCTTTTTCTATGTATGTGGTACCGAGGAATGGAACCAGGGTCTTTGTGCATGCTAGGCAAGCACTCTACCACTAGGCTTAACTTCCTGCCCCTTTAAGAATCATTTTTCTAGTATAGATATGAATTGTCCATCTCTGTAAAGAAAATGGCTTTTACATACATATGAGGCTAACCATGTCACACATGCTATGTTCATCACCTAACAATCTTAACCAGGGCACTCCTAGTACAGCTGAAGAAACTGAGGCACAGAAAGGTAAAGCTAGTTCCCAAGTCTGAATGCAGAATTCAATCTGGAACCTAAGACTCCTTGCTTTAGCTCTGCTCCCACCACAGAGGTCAAACCTGTAACCCTGCCATATTGTCTAACAAGCTTGAGGTGCTCTGTGCCTTTCTGAATGCAAACTCACTTGGAAGAAGTACTTTGAAAATTAGGGTTAGCTTATCCGAGGCTTATTAAGATAGTATCATCACTTAAAATTTGTGAGGAAGAGAGTTTTGAGACATTGGAAGTAGTAATGTATGATTCTCGGTAAACTCAGCTTAAAGCACAATATGGATTTGTAGTATGAATACACTATGACAAACTGTTCTAGAAAAAAAAAAAACAACTGATTTAATCTCCTTAGTCTCATCATGGTTGCTTAGCATTTCAAAATGGATTCTTAACTCCTTTCATATGCCTTAGATGTTTAATTTGGATATTATGTTTTATGGATTAAATTTAGACCGAAAAGAGAGACATACAGCCCAGGCATCCACTTTTAATATAACTATTAAATATTACTCAATATGCTCTTCATCTTATTACCTCAAAAGCAGGCAGACAAGCTGGAGAGATCACTGGGAAAGCTCTGAAACCCTTGTGAAACATTTTTAATTATCTTTAATAAAAGAATCAGGCCCTGTCATTTGTCAAGGAGACATTTGCAGTAGTAAAACCTGTGTTTGTAATAACCCATTTTTATTAGTCATGATTAAAGATAACATTTTGTGTACATTTGTTCTCACAAAACACTTTTATGTGAATGTAAAGGTTAATTAATACATCCAGCACACATTTTGCTACTCATCTGAAATGAAGTTTCTCTAAGATTCATACTTAAGAAAAGCCACTTGTTATACTATAAAACCATCACGAAAACAGTTTATAGTCTTTCTCACTTGTAATGATGTTGGCCCTGAGACCGAAACACTTAATTCTCTGAAAAAAATATAGGTTCTAAATTTTGTTTTCGTGACAAGACTATAAAATTATAGTTGTCCAATAAAACATTAAGTCATTCATGTTTATAGAGTGAGAATAGTGTCTAAGAATAATTTTTTTTATCAACACTTTCCAGCAGTGCCTGCAACATGCCCACTTAACAGTTCTTCAAGCTAAACCACTGAATCTAGGAAGGTGGAGCTTATACAATTCTCCACTGTCTTAAGTATTAAGCAGAATGAAAGATCATCAGTAGCGCACTTCGGTCCATCTTTTAATTGTATGTCTATATCAGAATAAAGACAACTTATGACTAGTCCCCCAAATAATGCTAAGAGATATTTAAAGTTTAAGTTTTTATTAGCCTCCACATTTTTCCTATGACTGAAGCCATAAAGTTTAATTTCCATTAAACAAAACTATTAACTATCAGCCTAATTTTAATCTTCCAGTTTGGGCTTCCTTGTAAAGTAAGATCACAATTAGTGTCTTCCTCATAATTGTTAAAACATATGAAAAAGTCTAGTTTTTTATGTCACATGATTCTCACTCCCATCTTCATTCTACTTTAGAACAACTTTTTCCTCTTAAAGTGTAGATGAGCATAGAAGGTTGAAAATGGTTCCCTAATAATTATTAGACAGGACGGTATATCTATAGAGGACCTAGTAGTTTTTAGAAAACATTTATTAGTTGTTTCTTCTTTTAATTTTCACATTATCCTTTATGAGATAGGAAGAGTATGAAAATAATTTATTCAATCAATATCATTCATTGTAAGTTTCAGGGCCAGGACTAAAAGGTCTACTGAAAACAGATATAAAGCTAAGCACCTGTAATCCTAGCTACTTTGGAGGCTGAGATCTGAAAATCAAGGTTCAGGCAGCAAATTTTAGGAAACTTATCTCCAATTAACCAGCAAGAAGTTAGTAGTCGAAGTATGGCTCAAATGGTACAGTGCCAATCTTGAATGGAAAAAGCCAAACAGGTATGAAAGGCCTTGAGTTCTAACTCCAATATCGGCACCCTCAAAAAAAAGGAAAAGGCAAAGATGACAAGATGGATTAGATATAGATATGAAACTGATAAGTGAGCAATCCATCCTCTATCATATACTTAAATGTGCACAATAAGGAAACTGTGAGATATTGTAAGAATATAAACAAACATGGTCCTCACCATTCGGAAATTTAATATTTTGATGAAAACAATGTTTTCTACATACCAGAAATAAAAGAATAGCAATCATGACAAATTATAACTAGGAATATAAGAGTTCACCTTTGTTATGCCAATCTATCTATCCATTCTATCTATAACTGCAACACAGTGCATGTTATAATGAAAGCATCAGTTAGGAAGGACTAAAATGCACTGAATGGTTTAAACAAGTAGCCAATCCAGCCAGAGAATCTTTTTTTTTAATTTTTTATTGTAATTAGTAAAAGGGTTACATGATATTCGCCAGAGAGAAGGTGCATTAATTCACATACATTGATACACATGTCTTGGTACCCATTACCCTCCCCCCCACACCCCCCACTCGTCTTGGTTTCCCCCCTTCCCTATCAAATTTCAAATAACCAAATACAAATAAATTCAATATATCAGATAACAAAGTGAGATACTATAACAATATGAGATACCCAAGGGACAGCAAAGGAGATGAGAGACAACATAGTACATTAAGGACAACAATCATTCGTTATATCAGCCAGAGAATCTTTTAGCTAAAATTTTACAAGTCTTCCTGAGCCTCAGCAGCACTTGAGGGAGGGGTGCTAGGACCCCACTCCCATATGTTGTGATTCCATGGCTGAGGCATGGGCCCACGACTTGCCTTTCAAACCAGCTCCCAGTGGGGCTACTGCAGCTGGGCCAGAATCACACACTCGAAGTAAATGAAGCAGCAGAGCATCGACCAGGGGCATGCCCAGGGCAACATGGCTCCCCAACACGGGCATTACCTCCTCTGACTAATGCAACAAGACTTAAAAACAAAGCCCAAGCCCTTGACATCTCCACATCTCTGTACCAGAGCTGTGATGCTACACAGACAAGATCACAGGAGTCAGAAGCCCTGAGGTTTCCCTTTACTCTCACCAGTTGATTTTGGACAATGTAACTTCTCTGCACCTGTCCTTTGTTCCATTCTATCAGCATTGTCCCTATCAGAGACCAAGAAAGCAAATGGCAGAGATTAGTATCTGCCAAGTGCGATATTATTGCAGGGGCTCCATTCTTCTATCATGTGTTAAGATAAAGACTTCTTAATATGTGAATGCCCATGTATATAGCAACAGGCATGCATTTAGAAAGAGCAATCAAGCACACAATCAGAAGCTAAGGCATTTTGAAGTTTTATTTTGTTTTGTTTTTCAGTATGCCCTAAATAATGAAAAGCAAACCAGGGTCTTGAATGAATCCCTCAGACAATAATACTTGACATTTTGAAGAGCTTGTGATGAGAACTGCCCTTGAGCATCCCTGAGCCTTCCTGAAGACAGACTCTAAAGGGGCAGTTCACTCACTCAAGCTTTTGTGATAGCCCCTGTTCAACTTTTCACAGATCCCAGCCTCAATGGTAAGTCCTGGCTCAACATGGCAGTCATTAATCTTAGAGAGTCAGCATGGCCAAGCCCCAACCACCACCACCAAGCAGTAGACACAGCTGTAGACCAACCAGGAAAGTACTCACCTTTCCTCTAAGTCTCATTGGCCCCTCCTGGAACCACACTGTCCTTCCATCCTCTGAGTCTACCTGACACTGAACAAGCCTTGCCCAGACAAAGTAGCCTTGGCCAGAATTCTCAAAGGTGCTGAAAGTTTGGTTCAAAGCTTCCTTCAGAGGTTAAAGTTGAAGGGTAAACCTGTAAGAAGCAAAAAGAGTTAATCATGAGATAGGATTTAGCTCTGTGGCAAAGCGCTTGCCTAGCAAGTACAATGTTCTGAGTTCGATCCCCAGTACCAAAAAGAAAAGACACACACAAAAAAAGAACAGTTAAAAAATAAACAAAAATTTCTAATCATGGGCCTCAGAAGAGTCAAAGTCTGTAAAAAGTAAAAGGCAATACTCTAAGTTCCCCTCGAGTGCTTAGGTTAGTAAAGATTTGTTGCTACCTGGGATTGATTCCTTGAACAACTGAGCCATCATTCCTTATTGCAGTTTTCACTACTACAAAAGGGGAGAGTAAGGTCCAGTGGTAGTGGCTCATACTCATTCCTAGCTACTTAGGAGGCTAAGATCTGAAAACCACAGTCTGAAGCCAGTCTAGGCAAAAAAGTCCCTGAGACTCTTATGCCAAAATCTTATTGCAAAAGGCTGCAAGTGGAGCTGTGGCTCAATTGGTAGAGCTCCAGCCTTGAGAGAAAAAAACAAGCAAGAAGATGAGGTTCTGAAAGTGGTGTTGTGGCTCAAGTGAAGGAGCTGAAGAGCTCAGGGACAATGCCAGGCCCAGAGTTCAAGCCCCATGATCAACAAAAAATTAAATTAAGTCCTTTATGTAATGACGCATATCAAAATGAACTCGAAGAATCGGAAATAAGAGGCTCTTAGTATGTCCTGTATGCAGTTATCCCTTTTTTTATTTCCTTTCTCTTTTAGTTTTCTGTACCCTTTGTCTTGTCTATAAGCTTATCTAATCTGTGGAAAGGAAAGGGACTCACAAATTTTCCTGGTAATTTCAACATCAGTAACAGAGCTATAAAAATTACTTAGAGCCATGTACCAGTAATTCACACCTGTAATCCTAGTCACTCAGGAGGCTGAGATCTGAAAATCACAGTTCAAAGCCAGCCTGGACATGAAAATCTATTAGACTCTTATCTCCAATTAACCATCAAAAACCCAGAAGTTGAACTATCTCCCAAGTGTAGAACACTAGCCTTGAGAAAAAAAGAAAAAAAAAACCTCCGGAACAGTGCCCTGGTCCTGAATTTAAGGACTGACACCAAATATATATGTATGTATATATATATATATGTATATATGTATGTATATATACAATGCAGCTGCTGATGCTATATGTCTCCAATATAAATCTACTATGAGCAATGCTACAACTTAATAGTTAGACATTTTATACTAGTCAAAGCACAGAAGGTATGAAGGATCAGAAAGCACAGACTATTTTTCTTGCATATATTTTTTCAATTACACTTCCCTTTTATCTTAAAACACATTCTACTCAAAAATATACATATTTCCAGTAAAACTAAGCCATCTCTACCCAGGATGTCACATCAATAAAAATAAAAACGGTTCCAGAAGCATTAAAGTGTAAAATTGTACACTGAGGTTCCATACACACACACACACACACACACACACACACACACACACGCACGCACGCACGCACGCACGCACGCACGCATGTCCACATTCTTTAAATGTTCCCAACACATAAATTCCCCCCAGCTCTTAGCTCACTTGACTGTGCCACCTCCCTTGGCTCCTAAGCCTGGATTCCTGCTCTCCAGCATCCATTTTCACTATCCTTCTTTCAGCTAGGTATTTTTTTTGACGCATGGATTTGACCTTCCTGTTCTCTACCCATCAGTAGATGAGCTCAGCAAAGACACTGCAGCAAACAGCGTAAATGGAATATTCCTTTCATGCCTGGTAGGGAAAAGGCGATAGATACATGACTTTAGTATTATTCTCCCCATCTCGTATGAAGGAAATACCTTTCAACCAGGAGTGATTCAGCAAACACTAATCTTCTATTGCTATTGTTTAAAAATATCTATAAGAAGTTAGCAGAGCAAAAGTATATCTTGAAAAATCAAAACAGCATTCATCTGGCATCGGACTTTACAAAGGCTTCAGGAAGAATAATTAACATATTTTACAGTGGCATTTTAAAAATAGATTATAATCAATTTCTATTTTTGCCTTCATTTTTATTGGAAATGTTTGTAACTATTAAACATGATATTTGCCACTGGAAATAATATTCCAGTCTCATCCAGTTACACCTAACATGTAATCTTTCTCATCACTTAAGACTATTATGAATTCAAAGGGAGTTCCAGATGGTATCACAAAAGCTTATGTTTTATGTATCACTCTGCCTGAGAAGTGACTATTTGAAGTCCAAAATAGATCTTTCATGTTGTTCAAGAAAGAGCAGAATCTGCCCTGATAATTTTACAATTTGAAATGATATGAGTTGCTTCATGAAGCATTTATCAGATTGTATACAATACTTATATCTATCATCTAGCTAGTATTAATGTTGGGAATCAGCCAAAGAAGTAATGAGCAATATAGGATGAGGCTAAATGAAAGGACCTCCAGGATATGGAAACAAGAGCTATATAATTTGTGATTGTTGTTCTTAATGTACTATGTTATTTCTCATCTCTTTTGTTGTCCTTTGGTTATTCTCATATTGTTACAGTATCTTACCTTGTTATCTGGTGTACTGTATATATGTTTATTTGGATTTTTTGAAACAGAAAAGGGAAGGGGGGGAAACAAGATGAGGGGAGAAGGTAGGGGAAGGGAAATGGGGATAAAAACATGAGAAGGGGTATCAAATGTGTGTGAAGTAATGCACCTTCTATCTGGCAAATATAACTGTAACCCTTCTATTAATTACAATAAAAGATATGAAAAAGAAGTAATGAGTAAAACATAAATAGAACAATTTGGGTTTTTTCCCTTTAATATGAGATACCAAAAAATAGTTTATCTAAAATAAGGGAGATTGGGAGGAAAAAAGCTGTCATCGATATGTTAGCACAAGCCTGTAAGCCCAGCTATTGAAAAGGTGAAGGCAACAGTTTCAAAAGATTGAAACCAGTTAAGGGAAATCTGGGGAGAGCCTGTCTCACAAACAAGATACACAAAGTGGTAGGCTGCTAGATTGCATGTCTAGCTTCCAGGGGTTTCATGGTTCAATCCCCAGTATCCTGGGAAAAGGAAAGAGATATTGCAGCAACATCTTTACAGATGAATGTTTATTAATGGGAAAATTACTCTGTTTAAAAACAACTTGAGGGGGCCAGGAGTTTGGCCTAGTGGTTAAAGTGCTTACCTAGCATGCATGAAGGCCCGGGTTTGATTCCTTGGTACCACATACATAGAAAACAGCCGGAAGTGGTGCTGAGGCTCAAGTGGTACAGCTCTAACCTTGAGAAAGTCCAAGGACAGTGCTCAGGCCCTGAGTTCAAGCCCCATAACTGGCAAAAAAAAAAAAAACAACCTTGAGCCCAGTGTGGTGGCTCACACCTGTAATCCTAGCTACTCAAGAGGCTGAGATCTGAGGATCAAGGTTCAAAGCCAGCCCAGGCAAAAGACTGAGAGACTCTTATCTCCAATTAATCCCTAGAAAAGGGGAAATAGGGCTGTGGCTCCAGTGGTAGGGTGGTAGCCTTGAGCTGAAGAGCTCAGGGACACCACCCAGGCCCAGAGTTCAAATCCCACAACTGGCAAAAAAAAAAAAAAAAAAAAAAAACCTTGAGCTTTGAAAAGCCAATTGCAGATAACAAAGTCCAGAGAGATAAACAAGTTTCAATGCCAGCTTGGGTAGAGAAATTGGTAAGACCCCTCCAAAATAACTAGCAAAAGGGTTGTGGGGGGGGGGCAGGAAGACAAGAGGTGTGCACACTCAAGTGTTAGAGTGACAGCTGAGCAGACAAGAGTCCCTGAGTTCCAATCCTGGCACTGCAACAATAATGACAAAAAAAAATTGAATTCATCTTGACTTTGTGGATCTTTTTTGAAATCATTGATCTTTTAAGCCAATCTCATCTGGTACAAGTTCTCATGAAAGGGAGAAACAAAACTGCAATAACCAAAGCAACCAAAATTCACCACAGTGCCTTTATTTCCTTAAGAAAATAAACAGTACTGGATATGAACCAAGGGCCCCCATCCCACTGTCATTCTTATTTTTATATTGGGTGCATTTGGAAATCCACCTGTGAAAGAATGGTTTCTTTAAAAAAGAAATGTTTTATTAAAACAAAACTGTACAACAAAGTAGTATACTACATTTTAATTACAGAACAGTCTACTGTCCAAAAGGCACTAATCCAGAATAGGAGATACAATGATACTGGACTCATTGAAACTACTTTAATTAACACAATAGCACTTGTTTCCTTGACCATGTACATCCAGAAACAAGTACCTCTTTATAATCCAAGTCCTACAGTGAAGGGCAGGATCGCTCCCCCCAGGGGAGGTCCCCCAGGGCCAGGACGGGATGAGAGGTGGGCGGGTGACTGGAGCTCATCCTGACCTGACCTCTGGTCTCTTGGAAAGAATAGTTTCTAAGTCATGCAGGTCTTCTACACAATATGATAGTTTATTGTCTCCATTATCGGTAGCCCTTTTTCACATATGTTGTTTGATTGCAGGTATGATCTCACGCTTTTGCTAAGGCTGTCCTCAGACCACCATTCTCATACCTGTGCCTCCCATGTAACTGGATTATGACTGTACCACCACATCTAACCTGTGCTCTTGCAATGGGGTCTCCCTAACATATTTGCCCAGGCTACCCTTGCATACCAATCTTCCAACTTCCACCTTCCACTTAGCTGAGGTCTCAGTCGCATGACAACTAATCTGGCTAGGTTTTAACTAGCAGTGTTTGTCCTTATCTTATTTCACTTCACATATGTCTTCCAAACTCATTCATGTTATCACCAATGTCAGAATAATCCATTGTTCATGTACCTGCACACGTGTGTGTGTGTGTGTGTGTGTGTGTGTGTGTGTGTGTATCCCCCACTGATGCACATTTAGGTTCATACCATATCTTCAGACTATAGCTTGACTGTTCTGAATAATGCTCCAATAAACTTAGTAGTGCAGATGAGTCTTCCACATACTCGTTTCATTTTCTTCAAATATATACCTAGGAGTGGGATTGCTGGGTAGTGTTTAGTTCTAGGAGCCACCACACTGCTTTCCATTATGACTGTTCTAATTTATACTTTACCAGCACCACCACAGTTTCCTGTTGTCTGTCTCCTTTTCAACACCTCTTGTCTTTTCTCCTTCATCTTTTTTATAATGGCCACGCTGGCAGGCAAGAGCTGATACCTTACCACCATGCTGAGTTCCATTTCCTGATGGTTGGTGGTACTGAGTAGATTTTCATCTACCTTTAGTACATTTGTGCATGTTTCTTTGACAGATTTCCTACCAAGTAAATCTGCTGGTTTTGTCTCAAACTATGCTGAAAAAAAATAAGGAAACATGGAAAACTCTTCCTTGACTAAGTGTTCCCGTACATTTTGATTGTTTTTGGAATGTAAGCTCAGTAGCACAAAACCCCAAAGGCTTTGGGTATATTACTTACTTGCTTCATAGATGGCTTTGGGTTCCTTGCAGAAAATTAAACTAATTAAAGTTCTAGTATATAATTTGATGAGACCTATTTTAGAAAATGAGTCTTTTACATGGCAAACCTGGGAGTAGCATTTGAATTTCAAAATGAAAATGCAATTTTCAATGCCATATCTGGGTTAGCATGAAAAATTTCCTGCACACTGTATCTGTGTCTCAAATGAATGCTGAGGATAATTGCATTATGGAAGCAGCATTAAAATGCCTCATATGCATCTCACAGACTCTCTGACTCTGGCATATACTGCCAGAGTTCTTCAAAACTAAAATGACTGCAATCATTATAATCATAGATAATTAGAAACCTTGCCATTATTCAATTTTCAATTCTATAAGTGAGTACCATATATATGAACATTTTTATACATGGACATATTCCTTCTTTTTTCTTAAACACACAGTGATCATAGGACATATGACTTGATTAGAACTAGCAAAACATCAGTCTTCTCATTCTGAAAGACAATCTTACCTAACCATTTACTACACCAAGTCTATAAATCTTTAATTCAGAATTTGTCAGAGTGATCAAAATAAAACTAACAAATATTTAAATAATAATAATAAACAATAACCGAGGCCAGGAGTTTGGCCTAGTGGTAGAGTGCTTGCCTAGCATGCACGAAGACCCATGTTCGATTCCTCAGTACCACATACATTAAAAAAGCCAGCAAGTGGTGCTGTGGCTCAAGTGGAAAAGCTCTAGCCTCAAGAAAGCCTGGGACTGGCAAAAATAGTAAGAATAAGAATAAATAATAATAATAACTAGCCCTTAGCCAGGCATAGGATATTCTGTTAGCCCAGCACATCAGAGAAATAGGAAGATCACAAGTTAGAGGTCACCATCATTGGTGACCAAAACAATTGTGATTCTGAATATGGATGCTACAAATGTAATAATCATTCTGCATAGGAAGTACAAGCTTGGCTGAATTAATAATGGATGTAAAGGGGTTTTATTTCTTTCCTGCTCTTCAGCCAAAATTTAAAAAGCAATGAAACATTTGGAGCAGGATGGTGTCATATTCAGCCATTTTGGAGAAACAACCCAGACATAGTCATAGCAGCCTCCATTTACCACCCAAGAGCCCCCACCTCAGAAAGCCGTGTGCAGGGAAACATAGACAACCATTTATGAGGACTCCTCTTAGTCTGATCACAAGCTGTTTTGTTCACCTTGATTTTGTGTGATGTAAGTCCCAACCAATCTTGCTAAAATCACAGCACTTTAAGCTCATCATTGCTGCCTGGAAGTATTTAGGAGGATAAGGGGAAAAGGAGATGTAATGAATCATGAGTAAGGTGAGATCTCAGGATGAAATGAATTACTGCTTCTTCTAGAGTATTAATCACAAGGCCTGAGTTGTGTGACCCAATTTCTTTTCTTTTTCTCCACTGTCAAAGCCCAAAGTCCATTGAACTGAAATTTAAGAGCTACATATGTTTCTGTAAAACCCACTGATGAATTATACGGCTATGACCTTCTGAAATGTTCCTTTACTTGGTTTGATGGCTATAACTTACAGAAAAAATGGTATGCCTTGCTTGCTCAAAATATGAATCTTTCAGAATTTCCCTGGCTTTGGAGACCATAATTCTTGTAGGGAGAGATAGGCAGAGTAAATGGAGACAAAATCTAATTTTATACTAAAGCCATCAACATTACATCATCATAGCAGAAATATCTGGAACATTACCTCATATCGCTGATCTGAGATGTTAAAATAAGACTTCAAAGATCTGAATTATTTTCTTTTTAACTGTTACATCTTCAACCAAAATATTCTTATGCTCTAGAGTTAAGACGAAGTACTATGAAAAATATTTCTTTTCAAAGTACAATGGCACACACCTGCAATCTCAGCACTGGAGAGGTTGAAGACAAGAACAGCCTTTGCTACATATAGTAACACCTAAGCTCAAATTTAAAAAAAATATCATAAACAAAATCATGGTAGTCTATTTCATCACTGAAGAACACCCTCAGCATAGTTGGTCAGGCTTATAATCCCAGCCACTCAGAAGGCAAAGGATCAGAAGAATCATAGTTCAAGACCAGCTCTAGGAAAAAGAGATCTTCGCTGTGGAAAACAATAACTAAAGTAAAAAGGATATGACTCAAGTGGTAATTAGAGCAGGGGCAAGGTTTTGAATTCAAGCCCCAGTACTGGAGGTGGGGGGGTCAGTATCAGCAATAATGGGGTTTCCAAAACTATGTTAAACAAGATAAGAAATATCATAAGAATTGGTAAGTCTCCAACAAAGAACATTGATCCCTTTTATTAGAATCTAAGCAAATCTAATTGCTGAAAACCAAATACAAGAGATTTTGATTCTGCATTTGTAATATCTGATTTTCCCCTTTACTCTTTCCCCAGATAACTTTCAAAATAAGAAACATGTTTGATTCAAAATCACTGTTTAAGACTTGCTAAGAAAAACCTCCCTGTTAGACTACCATGGCAGAGCAAACGAGGAAAAGGAAAAATATCTAAGGAAATGTGCTAACAAACCATGGAGCCAGCCTAAATGCAGGTCATGATCTGCTTGCATCCTTATAGTCATCTCAAAATGGCAATTTGATGGGTTAGAGGTGTGGCTCTGTGGTAGACCTCCTACCTATCCAGCAAGAAGCCCTGAGTTCAAACCCCAGCTGTGCCAGAAAAAGAATGTCAGTGTGTCAGAACACAGAAACATCTAATTTGGATACTGAGATATTTTCTCCCAAAAGTAGTCTAATAATGATATTCCCAGAACATGGGAACATTTTTTGCTTTTATATGCTAACAAAATCCTAATGAATTCTTTTTTTAATATTTAACATTAGCCAAAATTTGGGACTGAAATAGAATTTTTCCCAGGATGAATAAACAGAAGAAATTTTCATAATACTACCAATTCTAGATTAAATAACAAGTGAATAATATGCATGTGAATTAACTAAGAAGTGTCAAAGAGAAAAATTTAAAGTCTTAGACACTTTAAAAATAAATCATATTATATATCATTTTCTTATTAGAAACACATACACAGTGAAGACAGGAGTAGAACATCAGCAAATTGCCGGTATGGGCAGCATTAGGAGCAAGCAGAGTGAGACAGATCTTTATCAAAACTGAACTTCACAATCCATTGAACTGAAAGTTACCTAACCACTCTGTGTCCGGCCCTTCACCTGTCCTTGTGGACAAATTAGAATACCTTGACGGTATCTCTCTAATAGCATTGTTAAGAGGATTAAATGAGAAAGTGCATGCAAATGTATTTTGTTTGTGTTCAACAAATAGCAGCTGTTACAATTACTGATGGTTCATTGTAGCCATTTGGAAGAATGGAACTACAATTAGTTTTCACACATCATTAGCTTAAGTGACTACTGCTATAGAATCATTATACTTCATATGGGTTGAATTTTAAATGAATTCTCTAGAGAGATGCATTTACTTGAAAACATTAATAATTAAGAGCAAATGCAGCCAAGCACTAAAAATGCTTACAAACATGTATTCAAACAACCACGTTGTGTTGACATACAGTGAAAAGATGAACATTCATTGTTTGCCAAGAAAACAATGGAAAAAGTGACTGGCAATTCAAAATATGAAATAGCAATGGTGAAATCTTATTAACATATTTTCATAGCCCTTTGCATTTGCTGGGGGTTCTTTTGTTGTTGTTGTTTTACTCAGATTATTTATATTTCAGTGTCTCCACTCACATCCAGTTTTCCTCAAATCAAAATACTCATCTGAGGAGCCTTCACTTAGTTACACCTTCTTAGAAAGCCTCCCTTGCCCATCCATTTATCTTCCACTGAGCTTCTTCCCTTTGTACTCTTGCAAATCCTTGGCCCAAATTTAGTTATTACTTTCTATCTGTTCTCTCTAAAGTATCATTCCTGCATCCTTATTTTGCTTTTTGTTGTTGTTTTGTTTTTTGTGTGCTAGGCCTGGTCCTGAACTCTGTCTCTGAGCTTCTTTTGCTCAAGGCTAACACTCTACCACTTGAGCCACAGCTCCACTCTTGACTTTTTGGTAGTTTCTTGGAGATAAGACTCTCACAGGCTTTTCTCCCAGGCTGGTTTGGAACTGAAATCCTCATTTCTCTGCCTCCCGAGTAGCTAGGATTACAGGCATGAGCCATCAGTGTCAAACTCATGCATAAGCCTATTTCTTTCCTCCTTTTTTATTTCTCTGCTGAATTTCACTCATGTTCTTAATCTGCCTTTCCTAAAATGACCATTTTTAAAACTTTAAGAAGTATGGTTTAAGCTTCTAAAATTGCAAAAATAGAGTTCAGGCATTAGTGGCTCACAACCCTAAACCTCAGTACTCAGGAGGGTTGTAGTTTGAACCCAGCTCAGGCAGGAAAGTCTATGAAAACTCTAATCACCAATTAACCACCAAAAAAGCCAGAAGTGGAACTGGTAGAGTACTGGCCTTGAGCAAAAAGTTTATGGATAGTGCCTAGCTTTAAATTCAAGCCAAGCCCCAGGACCAGCAAAATAATAATAATTATTATTATTATCATTATTATTAAATAACTTATCAGGAGTATTGCCAGGTCTTCAGTGTTACATGGCAAATTATATTGCTTTTGGAAGGAGATAAGTTAGATATTCTTACATGTTAAGTGGAAAAATATAAAACTGATAAAATTGATATTTGTCTAACATTCAACTATATGCAAACAGGCCCAACCCTATGTCTAGTATGTGTCATCCTAAAGGGAAAGTTAGAAGATATCTCGGCAGTTTTGAGAGAAGTTGATTTGCCGTATTTTATCCAGAGCCCCACCTTAAGCACTGACTTTGGCATTTGCAAGGCTCATTTACCTCATTTATCAATCTGGTGGTGGAGTGATGGATTGCTGACTAAATCTCTTAGAAGCTTCTTAATTTCATTTGTTCATTAATTAAATAATCGCCTAAGGTCAGAAGACCTCCCACCTTCTTAGCCTCTATTTAAGTGGTCTGATCGGGACGCATCTGTCCTGGGGATAACCAATAGTCATGAGAACACCTTAAGTTTACCCGGGAAGGACGCCCCTAGAGGGGGAAGGAGAAAATGAAATAGGGCTTAAGTAAGAAAGCAGAGCTAGCCCACTCTGAATTCCTGCAGCTGCTCTGTGAAGTTGTTGCTAAGACTGGGTTGCAGAGAAAGGAAAGGAACCTTGTCAGATCTCACACCCAGGTGTGTGTGGGAAATGCTGAGAGAGATGAGAAAAATGCACTTGGGGAGGGAAAGAAAGTTAAACAAAGGCCCCTGGAGGATAGATCTGCTTAATATCTATGCCCAAGTGAACAGTGGTGATTCGAGCCCAGCCCTCCTGAATCTTGAGTATGTAACCTGGATACACGACTTAGTATGTGGTCCTCTCCATTAATATCTCTTTCTTTTTCATCCCTAATTCTCTTCTTTTCCCTTCCTATCCTGCCAGATCTCAGTTCCTTCTGCTTTGCCATCAGAGGCAATTCATGTCCCCTGGAAAGGGGACATACACCCTTAGAGTTCTGTTTACATCCTTTATTCATTTACAGTCTGTGAGTGAAAGCAATGGCAGAGGTTCCTGGCAATACTCAGGCTGCAGGTAGTTGTGATTATTATCCGAATTTAGAGACGCGTGAAGAGGTAAAATTCAAGAAATGAAAGATCCTAATCTCTGGTCTTTGGTTTCAGCCTACAAGGAAAAAATGAAGGAGCTGTCGATGCTGTCACTGATCTGCTCTTGCTTCTACCCGGAACCCCGAAACATCAACATCTACACTTACGATGGTGAGTGCCACCGCAGGAGCCACCCTGCCAGCGCTGACTCCCAAAGGTTCAGACACTGCTTCTCTCTCACAGACCGTGACACAATGCTGTGCATCTCACACTTGACCCGATGTGTCCAACCACAGGGACTGGTGGATTGCCTGTTGTTCCTAACCGTTTGAACCTGAGACTAATAAAAATGCATTACTCTCTCTCAAGAAAGTGGAACACTTTAATAAATAAAAAAATTTTAAAAAGAAAGTGGAATAATTATTAGATGCAACCACATCCAACACATCAACATCCACAAAGTTTCTAAGCCCTTTTTAAAAATTTTACAAATGATATAAATGCTAAGCTGCAATTATGCTAGAATTTAATGTGCCAGGAAAAAAATGCTTTTATAATACTCAAGATAGAGAGTCAACAACTATCACTGATTTTCTTAATAAAGTACTCATATTTTGCTCATGAATGTGGATAAGCTAATAAAAACAAGGGGATTAATAACTAAAACATGACTTATGACTGAGGCCCAGGGAGAGAGGCTTTTAAAAGACAAAGTTGAAGAGTCGGTATGACAATTAACATGACAGAGTTCAGCATTTTAGATTAGATTTATTATGAGTCCTTACATTTGGTTTGGGTTCCTTTCTCAGTGCAGGCCACACTCCAGGTGTCCTGGGCACAAAGATTCTGAGGAGCTGCAGTTAATGCAAGAGTCTCCTTCTGGGAGAGCTGTGAGGTTTAAATGGCTCAATGCTAGCACTCAGCACCAAGCACACTCAATATCTCATTTCATATCACAGGCTGACCTCCAGCTTTCCTTCCTCCTGCCTCAGCCTTTGAGGTAGCTGGGGTCACAGCTGTGGATCACCACAGCCAGCATAAGAATACTGTTTTTACCTCCATCTTTCAGATGTAGAAATGAAAGTGTAAAAAACCTAAACGTAGCCAGGTGTGGTGGAGTTGGTTGCATGGGAGGCCCTGGTCTTGGTTCAAGCCCCAAAACCAACACGCACACAAATACACACATGCCCAACAAAAATTTGCACCAGTGCTGAACATTGAGAGACTTTTGTCATTATTTCCCATACAAGGCAGTATAAGTAGCACTTACATTGTGCTAGGTATTAAAAGTCATCTAGTGTCAATCTAAAATGTCCTGAAGGTTGGATGCAAATCCTCCACTGTTTTGTATAAGAACTAAAGGGTGTGTTTTATTTTTATTTTGGTGTTCTTAAGGGCTCTCAGTCAACATGGGATGCCTGTGACTCACCACAGAAAATGGCCTCACCTCACAGTTTCAGATCACAAGCAAGAACAGTGACCCCAATTCAGAGGATACAGTCAAGTTCAAAACAAAACCACTCAGTTAAAATCAGAACTGACCAGTGAGCTATTTGTTTAAAATATACAGATTATATTTTATGAGATTACAACTTTAGTAGTTGTGAAAGTCTCAGCAGGGCTGAGATAACTTATGAATCAGAGATAGAGATTGCTTCACCCTCCTCTTCCACAATGCCTCTTTCCCTGGCTCCTATTCGGAGAGCACTTTGAGAGGGTATTGTAAGTAGCAATAAAATAAGAGCAAAGACAAGACAGTAGAGTCTTGTCTATCACCCCTTTTAGACAGTAAGCACCGTAAAGGCAAGGATGCCTATGACAAAGGATACTACAAGTGCTGGGTCTTTAAGAGTAGCAGGCATCCTGACCAGCCATCAGGAAACTCACACATGAGCATTAGCTTTGTCAAGCTTGTCCAAATGTTCAAGAAATTACCTTGTTTCTAGCAGCCCTTGCACTCCTCTGCCATAGGAACGTATCTCTTAGGTCCATATGTTTCATTATATGTGAGAACTCTGTTCTTTTCTTCATTATCTAATAGAAAAACACTTCCAGCCAGGATATTTCAAAGATAAATAAGTAAATAAATAAATCCATAGTACTTGGCTTTCATACAAAACTCATCTGATGGACTCGAAATGTGACTAAGTGGTAGAGTGCTTGCCTAGCCATGCATGAAGCCCTGGGCTTGATTCCTCAGTACCACATACACTGAAAAAGCTGGAAGTAGTGCTGTGGCAGTGATAAAGTGCCAGTGTTGAGCAAAAGAAGCTCAGGGACAGTCCCTAGGCTCTGAGTTCAAGTCCCAGGACTGGCCAAAAAAAAGAAAAAAAAAAACCTCATCTGTTCAAAAGGAAACGGGAGGTTCAAGTAAAACCTATTTTTCTAAATATGCCTATCATTATTGAACTCCCTATAGCCATTATTAAATTTATCAACACTGCAAATATCTATTCAATTAAACTACATCTGTAATTATGCTTACAAGAGACTTCTTATACATCCAAAACAACATAGGCAAATTACAAGTATCATTAATTTATCTCCTGGAATAACAATGCTACTTCCAAATGTTTAAATTAATTGCATCCTCCAAACTATCAGTGCTCCATTGGCTGCTCAAGCTTAACTTTCTCCCACTTTCTCAGATATGGAAGTGAAGCAGATCAACAAACGAGCCTCTGGCCAGGCTTTCGAGCTGATCTTAAAGCCACCATCTCCTGTCTCTGAAGCACCCCGAACTTTAGCTTCTCCAAAGAAGAAAGACCTGTCCCTGGAGGAGATCCAGAAGAAGCTGGAGGCTGCTGAGGAAAGAAGAAAGGTAACTTTCTATAAGTTCTTTTCTCTCCTTTCCCTTACCTTCTCCCTACTCTCCCTCCCTCCTCTTCCTCCTTGTTCAGTCTCTGTCTCTGCCTTTCTGTCTCTCTCTCTCTGCCTCTCTCTCTCTGTCTCTCTTTCTCTCTCTCTGTCTCTCTTTCTCTCTCTCTCTCTCTCTCTCTCTCTCTCTCTCTCTCTCTCTCTCTCTCTCTCTCTCTCACACACACACACACACACACACACACACACACACACACACACACACACACACACGTATAGTATACTTCAAGCAGAGGTGTCCAGGGAGGAAGACTGGCTTGCATCTTCACACCATGTACCAGTCTCCGGTAGACTCAGAGCCAGGCTTGTTGGGGTAAACATTTTCGCAATTCTGCAGAAATTGATTCTAGCCCAAACCAGAGCTGTGACAGAGCAAGAAGCTTCATTGTGCTGGTTTCTGCATGCCTCGGCAGAGCTCCAGCTCTAGATAACTCCTTGGGGCCAAGGGACAGGAACAGAGATTCCTCCTTCTCAGGGTCCACATGCCACCCCTACTACAATGCAGAGCTTTCCTTAGCACTATCAGCTCCCAGGAGGAAGTGTGATCCAGAGGGCTGGAGCTCAGCCTTTCCTTCCCAGGGCCCTTGAACTTCATCCTTCCAACCAAAGAACCTTCTAGGAGGCCCTGGGTGATCTTCCTCTGCCCACTTCCAAGCCTCAGGGGGATTCATTTCTTTTTTTTTTTTTTGCCATTGGTTCCTGCTTCTGGTACAAACATTTTTCATAAAAGCCTTAAACTTCTATCCAAATCTTTTTCTCCAAAAATAATGCTAAGAAAAGCCAAGGGCCTTTAGATTTGAGGTCAGTAAGAAATCCAAGCAACCCTAGACGATAGAATTCTGTGTGGGTGGACACGCTCCAGCCATGTGCTGGGCTGTTGCTCCCCTGCAGGCACTTCTGACTGCCCAGAAATAGAATTGTCTCTCTATAGCGTTAGTTCCCAGAATGTTTCATCGTGTCTTCCTAGACTCAGGTATACTCCAGATATTCTTAGGCTCTGTCACTGCAGATATACTCTATGTATATGTACAGTCTTCTAGGAGTAGAAACTGCATTGGGTGAGGATATTGTCTATTAAAAAGAAATACCAGCTACAGCACTAAACACTTCAGTGAAACTGCAGGAAGAAAGAAAAATGTCCTTCTCTTCATGACTGAATTATCCATCAGGGAAATCAGAACAAGCAGATATGTAGCCAGGGAGGGATCCATAGATATAGATGGAGAGAGAGAGAGAGAGAGAGAGAGAGAGAGAGAGAGAGAGAGAGAGAGAGAGAGAGAGAGAGAGAGAGAGAGAGAGAGAGATTTGAAGCCCTCAGATTAAATTTCTATATAATACTAATCTTAATGTTTGAAAAAATCTTCCTATGATATATAACATACTACTCCCAACTTGTTTTATTAGTGTAATGTACAGCGGGTTACATTCACCAGATAGCAGGTGGGTTGCTACCCCTTCTCATGTTTTCGTCCCCATTTTCCTCCCCCTCCCAATCATCTTGTTTTCCCCCTTCCCTTTCCTATTTCAAATAAATAAATAAAAAAATATACAGTATGCCAGGTAACAAATATGAGATTAACCAAAGGGCAACAAAAGGGAAGAGAAATAGCACAGTACATTAAGAACAACAATCACACAAGATAAAGCTCTTGTTTCCATATCCTGGAAATCCTGTCATTTAGCCTCACCCTATATGACCTTATGTATCTAGGTTTTGCACTATTGTAATCCTCTGCTAGGAGAGTCCTAGGTGTGTACTAATTACTACAAATGACTACTCCCAATTTCTATTTCTTATTTAAGAATGAGAATCTCGAGGTATCTAATGATATTATACACATATACATACATGCTCTTTTACCAAATACTATTATAATCACAGACTTTTAGAAAAAAAAAAAAAAGAGGAAACTGGTCAGGGCAGCGTAGTGCACACCTGTAACTCCAATTCCCCAGAAAGCAGAGGAAACGATCACAAGCCAAAGTTACCAAACCTTCCATCTAAAAACAAAATACAAACAAAAGGAGGACGAGGGTGTGGCTTGCCTTACCAGGTGTGGGCAGAGCACCTCCCTCGCCACCTCCTGGCCTAGAGTTCAATCCATACCCCCCTCCCGAAAAGGAAAAAAGGAAACTGACCTGACTTATGCAATTGTAACCTCTACAACTGCTGTACAACTGTACAGGACAACTACTATTGTACTGGAGACTACAGTTGTAGTCTCCAGTACAACCTGTACAACTACTTAATAACAACAATAGCAATTTTTCAAAGAATTTTTCAGTTCAGATAAGAAAAAAAGAGGAAATTGAGACACTAACTCAAGTATCTTTTTTTTTTTGTCAGTCCTGGGCTTGAGCTCAGGGCCTGAGCACTGTCCTTGGTCTTTCTCAAGGCTAGAGCTCTACCACTTGAGCCACAGCACCACTTCTGGTTTTTTTCTATGTATATGGTACTGAAGAATCGAACACAGGTCTTTGTGCATTCTAGGCAAGCACTCTACCACTAGGCTAAACTTCCAGCCCCTAGAAATCATTTTTTAATTATCACCTTTTAATTACTCATAGCTTTTCTTCTCATAGTAAAGCTATAATAAATAATCTAGTGTTCTAGGCCATCAAAATTTTGCTGCAGTAGACATGCTGAGTAACTCAACCCCGGGGCAAAGAGGCACGGCGTCAAGTTATATTCTTGCCATAATATGCAGCTTACCATGATCAGCAGGAGGAAGGTACAGGCCATAAATTAATCATTAATTGAAACACTGAGATCAGAACATGAAGTCATTAAATTCAGAGATCAAGTCTAAAAACCAAAAGTCAGCATTATGGTTAAGGTTATTGATGGTATTTCTAATAGATTTAATTTGAAGAAAATTATTGAAAGGAAAAGAATGGAGATGATCAAAATTAACTAAGTGCTAACTTATAGAACACCCATTACACTCTCTTTAGTAACTAATGAGTCTAAGGAAACTGCATTCTGTCTGAAATAAATTATCAACAATTACACAAGTAAACCTTTAAGTTGCAGAAGAAATTCATCACAGCTAGAAGACATTTTGAAGCCCTTTCAAAGCATGATTGTATCATATCCTTCTTATTATTTGTTAAAATTTCCATTATGCAGAAGTGCACTGTGGCTCCGGTGGTAGAACACCTTGAGCCAAAAAAGCTCAGGGACAGTACCTAGGACCAGAGTTCAAGACCCACGACCCTCAAAAAAAAAAAAAACACTTTATGAAAGACACTATGTAGGTTATGTTCTAGTAGTAGAGTCTTAATTAGAATAAAGTATAATTAATTAAAACAAAGTACTAACTTAAAGAGACTCATCAATTGATTTTATTCTATCGGATTGTACTGACTTAATTAGTGCCCATTTGAAGAACTGTTAAATCTCATTAAAACCTTTAGCTAGTGCATATATCTCAGTAAATATCCTAGCAAAGACGTGCAGAGGACAAAAGTGTAGTTCAATTAGTTAAAGCAAAAAGCAAGTGTGTGCCTCGAAAGTCTAGGAGTGGCAGAGCGTCAGGCTGCAAGTTCAAATCCTGGTGCTATGAAAGGTAGAAACAAGGGAGCAAGCAGCACAGGATCCACAAGATTAAACTGTACCATCAGAAATCATTTCTTCTTGCTTCTGATTGGCTTCCTTATCAAGGAAGTTTAGCTTTAGTTGGTACCAAAGGATTTCTCTAATTTAGTAATTCCAGCAGAAAGAGGATTTCTCTTTCCCAATAGTCCTAAGAAAGCACTAGGATTGCATCCGTATGAACTCATCTAGTTCAGCCAGTTGTTGTGGCTAACATGTGCAGGAATTTGCCTATTTTAAAACTTTTCTCTCCAATTATATTACAGACTCCATAAAAATAGAGATATATGTCTATCATGACCACAACAGATCATACCACACACTTTTAAGTGTCATCAAGCTCTGATCTATCGTTTACCTACGCCCTCATGCAATTCACCTGCTTATCTTCTTTTCCCCATGAGTAGAATAAGACCTGTGCTAGGTTCTACATCATGGAGCTATGTGAGAATGAGGTCCATCAACCTAACACATAGAACAAGTGCCTTGTCCAGCATTCCTAAAAAAATCCATCTAGTTCTGAACCTCACAGAAATGAGTCTAGCAACTCAAGGTTTCTAAAGAAGATAGTTTGGCTAACAGAGTTAGATAGCAGAATGCTACCAGACAAGTCAATTCATAAATGCTTTTAAAGACCAAAAATACTCTATCAAACTACATAGAGTGTAGACAGCATAGACAGTCTGGTATATTGTGTTATAGATGCATAAGTAGGTCAGTCCAACTACATGTGACTCAAAACAATTAGTATTATAGAAAAAAATGATGAACAGTTACGTGGCAACACTGCATCCTAAAATAGATTAGATTAAATTAAAAGACACTTGTCAAAGAAGTGAGATTTAATTCGCATACTGATATCCCCTGCACAGGGAGCTTGGGTCTCTTGAAGTTCTGAGGGCAACTGAGATGGAAACCAGAAAAGAGATGTTTTTTACAGCTGTGGATTTATATAAACCTATGCTGACTTTTCACATTTGACTATTGAGAAAGGCACCCCCCCACACACACACACACGTACACAAACCTACATCATCAACACAGAGCCCTCCCTGGCACTATTCCTGGGTAAAGATTCCCCATTTTAGGTACAACCCCCAAAATCTCTTCCTAGGAGCAGACGGGCTTCAGAATGAGAATGGCTCATTCTCAAGTGCTTTGTATTTTATTCGTTATTAATTTCTTCTTTCACTTCTGGCTTTCCAACACAAAGTGAATCTTGCCATTCTTAGTTAATGTAACTGTTCTGGATAGTCTTAATGTCAACAAGCCATTTGTGACTGCAGATGGACCACCACGCATTGTGAGCAGAAAAGCCAATTGCTATGGACACATCCAACTCCAGCCTGCAAGTGTGCAGGCACGTGTGTCCTGGGGCATTTGACATTTGATAGAGGTCTGCATTCCAAATGACACAGTTCCCCAACATGGTGGACAAGGACAGAACAATGAAGTGGGAGGAACATGTTTATTTCAGACATGAATGGAAAATTACTGCTATCTAAAACCTAGTCTTAAGTCTCAGTGAAATAAATTTAATGTACCAGTTAACTTTATCTTCCATTTCATGTGCACAGCCATTCAAATCGTAAAATAGTAATTAACCTCCCTGGGAGGAAAAAATGGTGAAATGTTCCTAAATGTCCAATCATTCTGATCCTCTAGGCCTCGTTATTTTCTCTTCTCTTACCTCTCATAGTGATTGCAGCCATCCTGAGCTCATGTAAGGGGCTTCTCTAGATGTAATGTGCCTCCGTTTCTATGTCAGCAGTAGACTAAAGAGAACGATTTTTGCTTCCACAGTTGCATCCTATCCTCTGATTGTGATCTTGATAGTTAATTGTTCAAGTCAGCAACCTTCTGGGAAAGGTGCACCCTCTTTAGAACTGTTCCTCAAACATCAGCTCCTTTATCTTTGAACAGCTTCTTTCAAACAACCTTTAGCAAATCACACCTTTCCCACCCCCTTCTCAGCCCTTTCTGCTGATCTACCCAATGCATGATGTAATACTACCTATTTAAACAAGGAGGAAACACGTAACTTCTACCACAACTTTGTATGTTATGTGTCTTCGCTCTACTCATGTCAGGTCAGGTTTTAGTGCAATATTTAGGACTATTTTTAATTAATGGTTTTGTTCATTAATTAGAAATACTGCTTGCTCATGTCTGTAATCCTTGCTATTCAGGAGGCTGAGATAAAATTTCATGAGGCTCTTATCTCCAGACAACTACCAACTACTCTACTGGAAGTAGAGCTGTGGCTTAAATAGTACAACACTAGCCTTGAACAAAAAGGCTCAGGGACAATGCCAAGGTGCCTGAATTCAAGCTCCAGGACCAAAAGTAGAAAAAAAACTAGAATACTATTTTTCTTCATAGTATAACTGAGGATTAAATTATATCATGTGAAACCCAATTTCTCCCCAGGGATAAAGCTAGAGCCATTGTAGGCAGCGGTAGTTATCCAGATGCTAGGCTAGGCCATCTGAAGAGGTGAGGTTCAGACTTTCAGGAGAGGTGCACTGGTCACCAGAAGAGGTAAGCCCCACCCCATGCAACCAACTCCATGAAGTAATTTTCCTAAGCATGGACTATTTACAAGGAGGAACCAAAAAACAAATCCTTAAGTTTTTTCTCCCACTTTGAACCACAGTGCCACTTCCCCTAAGTATTTTTTCCATGAAGAATGCTTTCCAGCATAAAGAATTCCACAGCTTAGTATTTTTTCAGGGATTTGATCTTTAAACATGTGAAACATCGTTGTAGAGCCTATAAATGCATTAGTTGATATAATGGTGGATTTAAGATTCCCTTCCATGTAGAAGGCCAGGCATCCAGAAGAGAACAGCCATGGATGTCTTTATCATCCAAGTAGCAAAAGATTTGCGTGATAATACTCTATATTCCCTTCTGTTTCTTTATCACTCAGTTAATAGGACTAAAAAAATGCACTTCACACTTCCATTGTGAGATCTCTTGTAACCCCACTGGATGCAAAAGTTCTAGCCCAGCTGGGCTCATGCCTGTAATCCTAGCTACTCAGGAGGCTGAAATCTGAGGATCAAGGTTCAAAGCCAGCCTGCGCACTAAAGTCCATGAGATTCTTAACTCCAATTAACCACCAGAAAACTGGAAATGGTGATGTGGCTCAAGGAGTAGGGCAGTAGCTTTGAGCTGAAGAGCTCAGGGACAATGCCCAGGCCTAGAGTTCAAGTCCCACAACCAACCAAAAAAAAAAAAAAAGTACTAGCTCAAAGCCAGCCATTCCTGCATTGCTATAAATGCAATAGTCACGACTTACAATATGAGTTCCCATGGCTCCTAATGCAGACAGGAGGAATATTTGTTGATGTCAACCAACCATGTCCCACCAAGGCAAGAAACTTGCAAAGGCATGTATTGCTATGTTACTCTTTTCATTTCAATGCATCCCCTTCTCAACCTTCCTCTCCTGTTGGCTCCTCTTAACTTTGGCTCTACTGAAAAAAAATTAAGGCTCAAATATGAACATTAAGTGAAAGCACAAGTAAACACATTGCTGAACTTACTTGGACTTTCTGGAAATGAACATTCAGTACTTTCAGGGCTCCATGTAATGGTCTCTGAGCAGAGTCAGTGTGACAGCGCCTCCTTGTGGTGAATCCCATCTCCACACGGTAGCCCATGCACTCCCTGCAATAGGATGGAAAGGGGCTTTTACAGTCCCAAGTTGGGGCTCACTTCCCTGTGTCACAGGAGCTCCTGCAGAAAGGCTACTAGAAACAAAGGACCATGGAAAAGCCAGGGGGATCCTGTCAGGGCAGCATGGGGGCCCTCAGGTAGGAGAAGGGGAGGGAAGGAGCTGCCAGTGCTGAACAACGCTCTGGCTGCCTTTAGCAGGTGTGGCACATGAACCAAATGCACATTACTTAATCATACATTCAGGTAGAAAAGAAATTTAATAGCACCCCGCTGGAAGATTTCTGAATGGTTTTGTTCTGCTTCATTTGGATTTGCTTGGTTTGGTTTTATTTCCTGGGAATGCTGCCAGGAGAATCTGAGCATTTGAAAAGAAACCGTAGGGGTAAAAAAAAAAGAAAGAACACAAAATCATAGGATCCCATCCAACCCCTAATTCTTGAACACATCACACCCTTGTCTGGTGACCACCAGCCTTCTTCCTCTGGCCTGGAGATTCCAGATAGAGAACTTGCTGGAATGAAGGGTTGAAATGGTTTCCTCTTCATTATGGGGCTCAATTCACTGTGGAGTTGCCTATTAATATTTATCCTTTCAGTAGACATTGCCTATTCACATGACGCCTTTCAGTTCACAGTGCGTGGCTAGGGATGAGTAACTTTCAGAAAAGGACTTAAACTGTACGCAACCATAAGAGCCCTGAATCCTTCTCTTCATCTTTTCCTATTTCCCCTCTTAATTCCTTCTCCTTCCTCCCCATTCAACCTCTTCTTCCCTCTTTCCCTCTTCCCCCCCTGTCCCCAATCTATATTAATCTTGGTAACCCTACATAAGCAAAATCTGTATAGGCTGCTTTTATCACCAGGGGAAAGTACTATGTAGCAGGTAATTCAGTGATTAACTTTTCTTTCTAGAAAGCCTCCATTCAGTTGTGAATTCTGGTCATGTTACAATTTTCTATGCCTTTCATATAATCTTTCACACAAGCTAACACAAAGGAACAATGTGAGATATCCACTAAAAACCATTACAGGCTGGACAAGCAAGAAGCAGGCTAGTACCCAGGATTTTCTGCCTAATCCTTCACCAAGCCACAGGCTTTGGAATAGACACATCAAACAAACCTTTAAAAAAAAAAAAAAAAACATGGTCTGATTTTACCATTTCTACAGAATGGTAAGTAAAGAGAATGAGTTTCCTTTTTCCTTTTGAGGCCCACCACAAACACTACCATCAACTACCATGTTTTCCCAGTGATACTTTCTATGGAAATTAATATTTAAAAGGTCCTTCGGGGATTTTTTTTTCTCTACCATCATTTACATATTCACCTATTTAGAACCTCCCCTGAAGTGAGCACTCACCTCAGAGCATCAGTCACTCACGAGAAACTGATCAGGAACAGTAAATACGAGATCATTTGGTCTTAGCCTGGACAGATTAATACTGGATAAGATTGCTCTTTTCTGTATAGTGGGAGGCAAAAATAACTCATCCAAGATTAGCAAAGAAGTTAAGGCTCAAATTTGCCATTGAGGACAACAGTGCCTTTTGCACAAAACAAACTGGTTTCCCCTGCATTTCAATCACTGAGGCCATTTTGTTGAAGATGTAGATTCCTGGGCCTCACCAGAGAATCTTGAAATCAGAACCTCCAGAGGTAAATGGCAGCACCAGTAGGCTTATCAATCGCCTTAGAGACGGGTAGACTCCTGATGCTGGAAGAGAATTGCAGTTCCCCAAATGGGACAGGGACTGGAGGAAGCACCTCTAACTGTGAATGCTGTTTGCTCTAATCAAAGTAACAACCATGGGGTTTCAGTGCATAGGGGCCAAGTGCTAGCTGTGGCCAAGTGGGTGTTGTTAGTACTGTTTTTAGATCTCCAAAGACAATGGAGCCCATGGGGAGAAGGAGTACAGACAAAGAAAAAGATGAATTTCATTAGGCAATAGTGGTTTACACTTGTGAATCCCAGGAAGATTATAGCTCAAAGCCAGCCTGGACAGAAAAGTTTAAGAGACACCTTCTCCACCAATAGCTGGGCTTTTATCTGTTATCCTAGCTGTGTGGTTGAGATCAGGCTGAATCAGGGGGATTGTGGGTCCAGAGAAGCCTGGAGGAAAAGTCCTTAAGACTCCATTTCAACAGAAGCTGGACCTGGTGGCAAATGCCTGTCATCCCAGCTGTCATAGAAAGCCTAACATAAGTGGATTACAGTCCAGTTGCGGGGCTTGGGAAGGAAACAAGACTCTATCCCAAAACCAATCGGTGCAGCTAGGCGCTGGTGAGCCACGCCTATCACCCTAGCCATACCGGAGGCTGAGATCTCAGAGTCTTCAGAGACTGGATCTGGATGTGTGGCTCAAGTGGTAGATCAACATCCATTAGCAAAAAGCCAAGCAAGACCATGACGCCCTGAGTTCAAGCCTCATACCGACACAAAACATAGAGCAAAAATCACCAGTGTAAAAAGTGTTGGCGGTGTGGCTCTAGCCAGTGCAAAGCTCTGCGTTCAAGCTCCAATACTCCACAAAAGAAAGAAAAGAAAAGAGGAAAGAAAAAAAAGAAAAAAGAAAGTGATTTGACAATTTGATTGACAAAAATCAAAAAGCTCATTTTAGGGTCCAGACTGGAGCTGTTCAAGAAATAATGTAGCAGAGAAAAGACAGAAAATAAAGGGAAATATGGCCGACTCCTCACCTGTGTTGTCAGGTTCCGATGCAATGTTGCTATCCAGAGATTTATTACAGTACTTTCTGTTACATAAATGTTTAATAGCAACTTTTTTGTGTGAGAAAAAAATTTTAGATTTTTATATTGTAATTAATAGAAGGGTTACATTATATTCACCATATAGAAGGTGCATTACTTCATAAACATTGATACCCTTTCTCATGACATGGTCCCCATTTCCCTCCCCACCATCTTGATTTCCACCCTTCCCTATCCAATTTCAAATAACCAATTAAGGACATATAAAATACATCAGATAACAAGGTGAAATATTGTAACAATATGAGATAACCAAGGGATAACAAAAGAGACAAGAGATAACATAGTAACAGCAATTTTTTAAATGAATGAGTATTAAATGCTTCTTCTAAGACAATCTTCCTCCCCCATCAAAAAAAAATTCACAGCTTGGAAATTAAGCTAGCCACATTTCCCTAACAACATTCTATAGAACTCTACACTGGGTGTAGTGTGGAACTGAAGTCAGAGCAGTAGGAGCAAGTTAAGTCTCCTTTGAAAAGAACAAACTTCCTCTAATCCTGTAGGCATTCAGAGATTTATCAGCTGGCTGTGTTTATCTTCCTCAGTCTCAGGAGGCCCAGGTGCTGAAACAATTGGCAGAGAAGAGGGAGCATGAGCGTGAGGTCCTTCAGAAGGCTTTGGAGGAGAATAACAACTTCAGCAAGATGGCGGAGGAGAAGCTGATCCTGAAAATGGAACAAATTAAGGAAAATCGTGAGGCTAATCTAGCTGCTATCATTGAACGTCTGCAGGAAAAGGTAACCTCAACAAAGTCCTGAGCACGTGGATGCATTTGTAGGACAGACAGGTTGAGTGATCCCCCATGCTTCCCACGAGCCAAGATGCTTAGTCAAAATCTGCTTCAGGTGCCAGGCCACAAACTCCCCTCCACCACCACAAGATCAAGGTCTCACCATGCAGGACTTGGTTGAAGAAATAACACAGCGTTTGCATGGGGTTTGTACACGATTTACCAGTGGTAAATAGGATCATGCTTTTCAAAGGTAGACTTGTTTACAAACCTTAAGACCAACCTACTTTAAAAAGATACTATCTTGGAAGTATTCAATATTATGATAGTAGCGTATATCATATATATATATATATATATTAGTGCAATATAAATACTATTTGGCTTACTGAATACGTGTATTTAACGTAAATATCAAACTGGAAAAGAATATATTTGTGAGGAAAGGCAAGGGCACTTCTAAACAGCTTCCTGGGTTAGCCCATTCTCTTTGTATAGGAAAACCCATAAGGGATTGTGTGGGAACCATAGCAAAGGAGATGGCTCACTCATCATGTCCCAGTGCACTTTTCAGCGCTCGGCATGTACCCACCCATCAGTCAGGAAGAACCATGCCAGAGTTCCTCTAACAAGTTTCCCCTTCTATGCACCTAGCCCCAACAAACTAAACCTCAGTGAGTTTTGTCCAATTTCCAGAATCTGCACTAAGCTTAAAAATTAGGAACTAGCCTCCATGGCTAACACTTGCAATGCCATCAACTAGGGAAGCTGAGATCTGAGGATCAAGGTTCAAAGCCATCCTGGGCAAGAAAGTCTATGAGTCTCATCTCTAACCACCAGCAAGCCAGAAGTAGAGAGGTGGCTAGGTGGTAGAGCACTAACCTTGAGAGAAGAAGCTAAAGGACAATGTCTAGGCACTAAGTTCAAGCCATAGAATCAGCCCAACACCCCCCAAAAAAAGGAATAATAATTATTATTATTATAACTTTTCCTGTTGTAATATGTTGCATTTTTATGAAGCTTTAGACTTGAGCCTGTTTTTCTGTTGTGATTGCTCTTCTGTTTTGTTTCACGCAAGGAGAAACTGGTCTTTTTCTTAGTTTTGTTTTGTTTTGTTTTGTTTTTTGTAAGAACTCAGCTTTCACTAATGAATCTCTTTTTGCATGAGAAAAAGACCCTGCTCTATCTTTTTCCTCATAATGGCAGAGCAGAAAAAAGAATGAGCTGCATCTGTGCTTATTCCCTCCACAACATTTTCCAGCAGGACTTGATTTCTCTATACATTCCTTTTATCTCTTCCTAGTTTTTGAATATACATTTTAAAAAGCTCATCTGAGCCAATTAAATAAAATTGCTTTAGAAACTCCTTCTGTAGAGTCAACTTCCTGCTTCCTCCCAGTCTATGCTTTTGGAGGAAGTACATGCTATTCTTTCTTCTCTGGGAACATTACCCTCACAGGACAATTCTTCCATGTTCTCAAGTACAGCTGTCCCTGCACAGTAATGCTGAGCTTGCAGGGCAGTGGTTAAGTGGGTGCACTGTAGAGCCAGACTTTCTGGGGTTCCATTTCAGCTCAGAACACCAGGATATATGAGAACTTCATCCTGGATGGGCTCCAGCTTCATCTGTAAAACAGTATCCAATGAAGTACTAACATAAAGATTAGGGTAATTAACATAGGGGAACTAGTTATTGCTGAGGATCTGATTTATACTAAGTATTCATTAGATGCTCAGAATTATAACACAAAGGATCCTATAAGTGTGGATTCCTTGAAGTTATTAGAGTTTTGCTAGATTTATTTTAGAGCTGGTCAAAGTCATTGGCTCTGAATAAAAGGAAACTGCATGAAGGAAAGTCAAGATAAACAACATTAAATATAATATCCAAATAGTAAAATCACAATTAGTAGTTAAAAATTCAAGTTAATGAACACTGAATGCCTATAATGTGCTTTAGTGATATATTTATGGCTATTTACTCAAAAAAAAACAAAAATACACTGCATGCCCAGAATTTGGCCTAGTGGTAGTGGCATGTACAAAGATCCAGGTTTGATTCTTTGGTACCACATACGTAGAAAAAGCCAGAAATGGTGCTGTGGCTCAAGTGGTAGAGCTCTAGCCTTGAGAAAGCCCAAGAACAGTGCTCAGATCCTGAGTTCAAGCCCAGGACTCGCAAAAAATAAATACTGGACCAAGAGTTGAGCTCCCAACCCAAGGCTGGCATCTTTATTTCTCATGTAAATAAATAACCATCAAACATGTGCTGACTGCAAGTAGAATATATTTTTTTTTATTTTTAAGTCCAGTTTCCCAATGGGCTTAGAGTTAAATATAACAAATGAGACAAAAATGAGCATTCTCTAGCCAGGCATGGTGGCTTACATCTATAATTCTAGCTACTCAGGAGGCTGGAATCTGAGGATTGAAGTTCAAAGCCAGCCCAGGCACTAAAGAACCTGAGATTTGTATCTCCAATTCATTACTAGAAAATGGAAAGTGGGGCTGTGGCTCAAGGGGTAGGATAGTAGCTTTGAGCTGAAGAACTTAGGGACAGTGCCCAGGCCCAGAGTTCAAGTCCCATGACCACACACACACACACACACACACACACACACACACACACACACACACACGAGCATTCTCCTTAAGTTGGAACAAAATGATTATCATATAAAATGGAAGATTTATTTATGCATGTGTTCAAAGTAAGATTACAGTTGATGGTGGTCTCATGAAAACCTTTATAGAGAAAGAGGACTGTGACAAGCCTTACAGAGTAAGTTTATGATCATCACCTAGTGCTGGAGACTGGACATGGCAAGCACTGAAAATCACAGGAGCTGGTAGCTTACTCCTGTAATCCTAGCTATCCAGAAGGCTGAGATCTGAGGATCACAGTTCAAAGCCAACCCAGGCAGGAAAGTCTGTGAGATTCCTATCTCCAATTAACTACCAAGAAACTAGAAGTAGTGCTGTGACTCAAAGTGGTAGCAAGCTAGACTTGCACAAAAAAGCTCAGACAGCACCCAGGCCCTGAGTTCAAGCCCCACAATCAGAAAAGGGGGGGGAGGGGGAAGGGAAGGAAGGGGAAAGAAAGAAAGCGGGGGGGGGGGGGGGGTGGGAAGAAAAGAGAATCTTCAAGTATTTGTACAGGAGCAGAGGCTAAGCCTGGAAACGTCCTGGATTCAGGTTGTAAAGTGCCTTGATGATCAAGTCAAGACATTAGAAAGCAGTCCAAAATGTGTTCTTCCTAAATCTAACCTTTCCCAAGTGTCCACCAGCTATTATACTTTCCTTTAAACTCTAGAAAAATGAAAAGACACCATTAGAATGGTAGAGGAACCACCACGGTACCTTTCATCTTTATGCTCAGATTTTATCCAAAAGTCATATTCACAGTTCACTTAGACATTTGACTTTTCGTCATAGTTTCAACCAAAAAATTGTTAAGTTTCATTTTAAAGGCACTTTAAAAGCCAGGACTGTGGATATAGCTCAGTGGTAGAGTATTTGCCTAGCATTTACAAAGGAAAGCACATGAAACCCAGTACTAAATAAAAAATAAAATCACTCTAAGTCTTATAAGATCTTTTATAATGTGGCATTTCCTGGGGCCCTCACTTGCCTTTTTGTAAAATCTGCACAGTTTGTGTTAAGAATTCCTGCCTTTATGTAAACAGCAAGCCAGGTTACCCTGCAGCCACGTGAATGTTAAGCAAAGCAAAAGGCAGGCCATGTTACTTCCCCGTGGCGTGCATGCGCTCAGTGACATTCTCCCTTCGGTGTCTTGCAGGAGAGGCACGCTGCTGAGGTGCGCAGAAACAAGGAACTCCAGGTTGAACTGTCCGGCTGAAGCGATGGAGGGTATGGCACGCCCCTAACCAATAGTAAATCCCCCTGCCTATATTATAATGGATCATGCGATATCAGTATGGGAAATGTATGACATGGTTTAAAGAAGAACTCATTATAAAAAAAGTCAAAAACAAAAACAGAATCAAAAATAAAAAAATCAATGCGGTCTCTTTGCAGAATGTTTTGCTTGATGTTTAAAAAAAAACCTTGGATCTTATTTTGTAAATACTTACATTTTTGTTAAAAAATACAAGTATTGCATTATGCAAGTTATTTCATAATCTTACATGTCCTGTAACAGGCTTTTGATGTGTCTTTCCACTCAAATGAAATTTGCTAGGTCTGTTCTTTTTGAAGCTCCCCAAGTCTAATTCCATTCCCTGCCCTCTTCATTCCAACTGCAAAACAAAATGAGGTCAGTAGACAGTCTATGGTGCTACAAACCCACCATTGCCTAATGACCTAGATGACTTTGTCACTTCTGAGCTTGACTAAGACCATGCCTGCACCCCAGGTATTGTGGCTACACACAGACTTCCACATTTGTTTGCTCATAATCCACTCAACTGCCTAGAATCTACAAATCCAGGCTAAGAAAAAACCACCAGTCCTAGCATTTACTTCTGCTTCAAATGGTTATGTGCTACAAATGTGCTTTGGCTTTAGAAAGGGATGGATGAGAGGACAGCTGTGAGATCAGTCTGGGTAGAAGCAGAGGGCTGAACCTTTTCAAATGCGGAACACAAATCCCAGCCAGAGTGGTTCAAGCAGCCGTGAAACCACTCCTCATCACATGGGCTTTCTTCTCTAGTTTCAGTTCTTTCAATAGAATGAATTAATTAACGTGTCGGGTGGCTTATTTGTGGATGCCATGGTTGATGATGTTCATTTTAAGCTTATACCTATAGTACAAGTACATGATGCTACTGAACCTTTTTTTTTTCCACTTGGAAACTGTGAGCTGGTTGTTGCATTCAAACACAAACAAAATCACAAAACACTGTGGACTTTCATACAAGCTGGTCTTTCTTCCCCAGTGTGAGGCAATCCTGCCTGTATATATATATAATATATATTGCATATATTATATATATAAATCACTCCATTTGTGAAGCAGATGCAGTTCAGGGGGTCTAGGCAGGGCATTTGTGCCAACTAAGAGAATCACCAGAAAACCCACCCATAAGTACCTATCGCAGTTTTGAAGTCGTTTCTTCTCCCTTAACTCTTCCCAACTCCTGAAGGTTGCTGCCTGCATATTTACTCCTCATTAGTGCTCTTTTCCTGTATGTCATTGTGAGCAAGCTGTGATTAATAAAGAATTGGAGTTCTGTGAACTAATAAAGGTTTGGTCTGTTCTCTCACCCCATGGGGTTCTAACTGTGGCGTTCAGATTAGAGAAGAGGAGGCTTTGGGGTGTGACCATGTCACCAGCACAGAGAGGCAGTAATTAGTTTAAGGCAGCCAAGGCCCTGCTGAGTCACTTCCCTTCTGGAACAGCAGGTCCACTTCTCTCTTCCTCCTCTCTGCCACAGGCTGACACAGTGGGAGAGGCCTTCAACCTGTTCCCCTCACAGCACCGGAGACTGAAGGAGAAGCCAAAGGTTGCTGGTGGTAGTGGGGAGGAAGAAGGCCCCCGTTACAGCACTGGAAAGCTCTTGGCACAGCTCAGGTTCACTCATGGGGGCTCCAGGACGCCTCCCCCAGCCCAGGCCGTCTGTTGAAATGAGATTTCCCTGGCCCACTACGGGGCTGTGCACAGCCAAAAAGCAGTGCTCACACATGGACACAGCATGGTTTCACAGCGACCCAGATGGGTCTTACAGGCTAAAGGAACAGCATCCAGTTTTAGCAGAAAATCATAAATCATTGAAGCCCTGGAGATTTCTGATCCATAGTAACCCTAACCAGCCACTGTATTAAATTGCCTTCAATATTTATAGGAATGAAACCTCTACTTAACAGATCAGTGCTTCTGACTGGCATTGAATAAAATCTTTCTCTCACAAATGATTTTATATAAATTAATCTGAAGGGGGCCAGGAGTTTGGCCTAGTGGTAAAGTGCTTGCCTAACATGCACAAAGACCCAGGTTCAATTCCTCAGTACCACATATTTAGAAAAAAGCCAGAAATGGTGCTGAGGCTCAAGTGGTAGAGCACTATCCTTGAGAAAATCCAAGGACAGTGCTTTAGACCCTGAGCTCAAGCCCAGGACTGGCAAAAAAAAAAAAAAGAAAAGAAAGAAAGAAAAAAAATAAATTTATCTGCAGATATTACTTCTGTGATTTTCATTGGACCAGACCTTATGATTAAGCCCTGAGAAAAAGAATATAAATGATCACTAGCTCGTGGAAGTTTAATTCATCTTCAAGTCATGAGCAGGATATACTGGCCAGTCCGGGAAGCATAATGAGGGCACACATAATTTCCATGAAGCTTTTTGAAAGATTACAAAGAATTGCCAGCCGGTCAGCACTGGCTCACACTTCTAAATCCTAGTGACACAGGAGGCTGAGATCTGAGGAGTATGATTGAAAGCCAACCAGGGCAGGAAAGCTAATGGCCCTTATCTCCAATTAACCAGCAAAACTTAACAACAACAAACATACAAACAAAACTGGCAAACCTCTAATATACCGCTACACATTTCTAAGCCGAAGTTGCTGACCAGGCCAACTGCCTCTTCTCAAAGAGGAAGAAGCTAAGACAGCTAAGAGAGGTAAGTGCTTCACTCCAGGCAACAATACCAGCTTCAAATCATTTTCTTTCTCCTTTCTAGTAGTTCCTGGGCACACCATCCCAATTCTTACCTCTCCAGTAAGGACAGGTTTTGTCAGTGATGCTGCCCTGAACTAGTAGTCCTCAAATTTAGTGTTGCCTCAGAAGTATTTGAGGGAGGAGGCTTAATAAAAACAGATGGCAAAGCCCTGTGCCCAGATTTTCTGATGGTGAAGGCTGTGCTGCAAAGCCTGAAAGTGTGCACTGTAAGGCTGTCTCCACGGGATGCCAAGAACACTCTCAATCTCACATGAGAAGCCCTGCCATGAGCACAGAGAGCTACATGTGTTGATTTCTGGTGGCTGCTTCTCTCTGGGCATGTACCACAGAGGGCAGGTGTCACAGACACTCATTCAAGCCAATGCCACTGGCTCATGCCTATAATCCTTGCTACTCAGGGAGCTGGGATCTGAGGATCACAATCTCCCATTAACCACTAAAAAGCTAGACATGGAGTTGTGGCTCAGGTAGTGGAGCACTAGCCTTGAGGGAGAAAACAAAAACAAAAAACACCTCAGGAACAGCTCCCAGGCCCTGAGCTCAAGCCCCAGGACCAGCATAAAAGGAGGAGGAGGGGGGGGGGGAAGGAGGAGGAGGGGGAAGAGGAGGAGGAGGAGGAGGAAGAGGAGGAGGAGGAGGAGGAGGAGGAGGAGGAGGAAGAGGAAGAGGAGGAGGAGGAAGAGGAAGAGGAGGAGGAAGAGGAGGAGGAGGAAGAGGAGGAGGAAGAGGAGGAGAAGGAGGAGAGGAGGAGGAGGAGAGGAGGAGGAGGAGAAGGAGGAGAGGAAGAGGAGGAAGAGAAGGAGGAGGGGGAGGAGGAGTGCTTGCCTAGCATGCACAAAAACCGGGTTTGATCCCTCAGTACCACATACATTAAAAAAAAAAGCTCAAGTGGTAAAGCTCTAGCCTTGAGAAAGTCCAAGGACAGTGCTCAGGCCTGAGCGCAAGGTCCAGGACTGGCAAAAAAAAAAAAAAAAAAAAAAAAAGGAAACTGTTTCTCTTCACTAGGGTTTGCAGGGCTTGCAGATGTGGCATTGGATGATACTTGGAACAGGCCACACAGCTTGGCCTCTCTGTCCTCACTGTGTCTGTCTCCTTTGCAGCCTTAGCCCTTGGTCTGAAGATACCTACCAGCACCAGGACTGGAAACACCAGACCATAAAGGAAGCAAAAACTGTTTCAGCCTAGTCCCAGGAAAGATCTGAGTGTGCCCCAACTTCCTTAATCTTTCTCATTCCCTTCTTCTTCTAGCCCTATACCTGAAACTCCTCAACTCTGAGTTAGAGTCTGATGTGGGAGCCAAGCTTCCCATTTCAACAGACTTTGGCCACTTTCAGAGAGAGGGGGTACGGGGGGGAGGGAAGAAGGGAGAGAGGGAGGGAGGGAGGGAGGGAGGGAGGAAGGAAGGAAGGAAGGAAGGAAGGAAGGAAGGAAGGAAGGAAGGAAGGAAGGAAGGAAGGGCGAGCATTGGAGGTGGATTACAAAGGAATCCAAGAAGAAAAATGACCAAGTACAACTTGCAGGACAAAATAATAGAAGGAATGAGGCCCTCAGAGGCTGGTGTGTGGCTGAGAAGCAGGTGAGGTAGGTGACACTGAGCTGGCCTTTCTCACAACACTTTATTTCAGAAGGGCTCCCAACACTTGAAGATGCTCCTGGCCCTCTCAGAAATCACCTGAGAGCTCTTTGCAGCTGGAATACCATTTAGTATCTTATCCCACCCAGCCTTGGCTCCATTTCAAATGCTCTGATTCCAGATTTTTTTCACTGAGCCTGACTTTCCTCTCTGCTATGCCTAAATTGTGCCAATGTCTTTGAATCACTCTGGGAAATTTTTCCAAAATCCTGTTTACTGGATGATTCACCCAACTCTCTTATCTTCTCTACACTAAGACTGAATATTGCTAGATGCTCTTCTCTGCTGAGAACTAACTGTTCTTAGGGCAACTACCAGAAATCAGAAACTTATAAAGATCAAGGGTTGGCTTAGCTCACCATGGTGGAGGTTCCAGCCCGTGGTCAGTTGACCCCATTTCTTTAGGACCTGTGGGGAGGCCGCACTGCATAGTGGGAATGCAGGAGAAGCAGCGTTGCCCACCTCATGGCTGGGAGTTAAAGAGAGAGAAAGGAACCAAGTCCCATAATCCTTTTCAGAGGCATGTCTCCAGTGACTTCAAAATAGGCTCCATCTCTGCTAATTCTATACCACAACTCTCCCATGGAAACATGGGCAGAGAACCAAGTCTTTAATGCATGGGCATTTGGAAAACATTCCAGACTCAAACTTTAGCATCTGCTTTTGGGCTCCTTGCCTACCACCCCTCCACTCCCCATACACACTGCAGAGAATATAACATAGAGATCTATCCACAGCATTCCCCCCTCCCAAAGGGAAAGAGTGAGAAGGGAGAGATGTGGTGTGCTTGGCATAGGCAACTGTTACTTATCTTCCATGCTCTGGACGATACTATCATCCTTGACTTCTCAATCAGGTTATTTGCTGGAAACTGCTAAGGCAAACAGAGCCTAAAGCGAAATCCCTCAAATGATGTCAGAGTTGTCAGAGACTGTCCGTTTTTCCCTATGGACATGGCCAATTGATCATCAAGTAGCAGCAGTTTGACATCATCCCCCACCCCCCCACACACACACCAACTATTCCCCAGTCATTGCTCTAATTCTTCTTACATTAGAAGTATTAATCTTCAACCTCAAAACGTGTCTCTGTTCCAGTCTGCCCTCACACAATGATGAGGTCTTTTCTCTACCAGCCTTCCCCTTTATTAATGGATTAAAATCCAAGGCCCTCTCATGACATTGAAGCACCTACATCTCTCTCTTTCCCAGAAAAGCTATTCCTACACAGCAAACTATTCACTCTGCCATGACGTGACATTTTGGCCTCTGTATACCCATTGTATTCTCTATATTGGGTTATCTTTACCATAGTTTAAGTCAAGAAAGATTGACTTAGGCATATTTTTTCATATATTTTTATTGTAATTAATCGAAGGGTTACATTTTTATTTGCCAGATAGAAGGTGCATTACTTCACATACATTGATACCCTTTCTCATGTCTTGGTCCCCATTTCCCTTTCCCCACCCCCACCCCTCATCTTGTTTTCCTCCCTTCCCTATCCAACTTCAAATAACCAAATACACATATATACAATATATCAGATAACCAGGTGAAATACTGTAACAATATAAGATAACCAAGGGACAGCAAAAGAGCTGAGAGATAACATAGTACATTAAGGACAACAATCACTCATTATATGGCTTTTGTTTCTATATCCTGGAGGTCCTTTCATTTATCATCATCCTATATGGCCTTATGTCTCTGGGTTTTGTTCTATTGGGAATTTCTGCTAGGAGAGCCCAAGGTTTCTACTGATTAGGACAAATGAGGGAAACCATTGAGCCAACATTCCTTTGAGTCTGGCTTACTTCACTTAATATGATTTTTTTTCTAAGTCTTTCCATTTCCTTACAAATGGGGCCATGTCATTCTTTCTGACAGCAGCATAGAATTCCATTGTGTATAAATACCACATCTTGCTGATCCACTCATCAACTGAGGGACATCTGGGTTGGTTCCATATCTTTGCTATGGTGAATACTGCTGCAATGAACATGGTTGTGCTAGTGGATTTAGTATGTCCTCATTTCTGGACGATTGGGTAACTGTCAAGTAATGGAATTGCTGGGTCATAGGGGAGCTCTATGTTTAGTCTTTTTTTTTTTTTTTTTTTTTTGTTTGCCAGTCCTGGGCCTGAGCACTGTCCTTGGACTTTCTCAAGGCTAGAACTCTACCACTTCAGCCTCAGCACCACTTCCGGCTTTTTCTATGGAATCGAACCCAGATCTTTGTGCATGCTAGGCAAGCACTCTACCACTAGACCAAACTCCCAGCCCTATGTTTAGTCTTGAGGAACTGGACTTAGGCGTATTTTTAAATAATAGTGAATTAAAACCATGAAACTGGCTTCCCTCTCATGCTATGTACCCACTGGACCACCATGCTGGGCTGAGTCATTTCTCCCTGTGTAGCCGAAGGCCAGTGGAGCTGACTCTGCTGCCCACTGTGGGGAAGGAAGTGTGCCTGCGTGGCAGTGATTCACCCTTTCTTACAGTGTCCACCTACAGGCGGTCCACATCATAGTCTACTGCCCCAAATAAGCCGTCCCATCCCATGTAACTCCCAAGAGACAGAAATGCACCAGTGATGAAGGAAGAAAGCCTCCTCTGGATTATTGTCCCCAGTCTCCAGGCATCTCTAGCCCACAAGCTCACGCTGAGGAATTGATATTCTGTAAATTATCCAACAGCAACAGCAAACAGCTAAAATACACACACACACACACACACACACACACACACACACACACATATGTGTGGCCATTTCCTTAGTTATAAGCTAAAGGTTAATAACTGTACACATCTCAGAGATTGTACTGCAAATGAAATAATTGATTACTTTGGGCCCTAAAAATAATGTCTGTGAATTGAGACCTCTTTTGTTTAGCTACTTAATAAAAACTAACAAAATTAACTAAAAGTAAAATTTAAAAACCCATCTAACTCCTAATAGATAGAACATACTATTTTCAAAGTTCGAAGCATTAGGCATATTAGAAATTTTTATCTAGAAAGAATGAAGGTATAAGCTTGTCTTTCATGAACTTCATACTAAACTCATCCCAAAGAGTTTTTGAAAGATTTTTTTTTCAGTAATAATGACTAGATTATTAAGATTCATTTAGAAGTTTTATGAGAGGCTTAATGGTCAAACACACTTTTATCTTCTTGTATGCTACATATATAATATACAATATGTATAACATGTGCAATAAACATATATAATATATGCAATAAAATATTGTACATATACAATATATACATAATAAAAATCATATATCTGAAAATATTTTTAAAGAAAAAACACCCCCTTGCCTATAATGAGGAACTATACCTATATACATGTGGTCTGGAATCAAATGGGGCATAAATAAATCCATTTCTACTCACAGCTTTGTGTGCACACACATATCAGTCACGCACATTTACTAATGAAGAACAATAGAAAGAATCACTTATCAATTCAGTCAGCTCTTGACAACTTTCCTTATGCAACCCATTGGTTTACTCATTAATGAGCAAGTCTTTAGCAACACGATTTTGCATATATACCTTTTCCCCCCCATTATCTACTGGGAGACAAATGATTAATGAGAAAATTATGCACCATAAAGAATTAATGGGGAGAAGCCAAGCACCAAGAGAGTTCCCTCCAGAGTATTCACAGTTTCCCAAACAGATGTTACATGAAAGAAACATCTCTTCTAGTACAGAGCTGTAAAGCAAGTGCCGAGGTACAGGAGGAGAAAAATCTACTGAACATGAGCAACGGCTGCCCTTACTGACCATTACAGAGGCTGATGAAGGTATCTAAATCAAACTAACTTGGCCAAGTTGTCATTTTTCTAAAATGAGTGATGCAGGAGAAGAAAAAGAGAAAAGCACTAGAAACAGGGCTAATATACCCATCTTCAATCCCTTCTTCTCACTCTGGCCAACAGTGTTTCCTTTTTGTTAAAATGCATTTTGAGATCTACTCTGCCTTGAAGAGAGTCTAAATTCCCTATCAGACTTCACAAAATTGTGATTGAACTACTCTTCTCACTTATCAGATATAGCAACCTTACTTCCTCTAATTTCTGGAAAACTCTATCACTCACTATCCATTATCTTTAGAGTGTCAGGTTATGGCAGAAGGCTAATACTTGTTGAGTGGAGATCATTGAAAATGAATGGCTAAAATAGGGAATGTGGAAATTTTCTCAATAATGTCACTTGTCTCTTCCTTTCTCTGTTGCAGCCCATAATCTTGGCAATGACAACTTTTTAATTTAAAATCTAGCCTAATTCCAGATACAGGGGCTCATGCCTGTAATCCTAGCTACTCAGGAGGCTGAGATCTGAGGACTATGGTTCAAAGCCAGCCCGGACCTGAGACTCTTATCTCCAATTAACCTCTAGAAAATGAGAAGTGGGGCTTGGCTCAAGGGTAAGGTGGTAGCCTTGGGCTGAAGAGCTCAGGGACAGCGCCCAGACCGAGTTCAAGCCCCATGACGCACAAAAAAAGAGAGAGATCTGAGGATTGGAGCCAGTGAGGGCAGGAAAATCCATGAGATTCTCATCTACAATTAACCAACATAAAGCTGGAAGTGGAGATATAGTTCAACTGGTGAAACACCAGCCTTTGTGCAACAAAGAAGAAGGAAAGTCCCCTGACCCTGAGCTCAGCCCCAGTACCAGCACAAAATATTTTTCATACTATTTTTTTTTGCCAGTTCTGGGGCTTAAACTCAGGGCCTGAGCTCTATCCTTGGGCTTTCTCAAGGCTAGAGTTCTACAGCTTAAGACACAGCACTATTTCTGGCTTTTTCTATGTAGGTGGTACCGAGGAATAGAACCCAGGTCTTCGTGCATGCTAAGCAAGCACTCTACCACTAGGCTTAACTCCTCGCCTTGGATTTTTATTTACTTAGTTTTCTGTTTGTTTACTAGTCCTGGGGCTTGAACTCTGGGCCAAGGCAAAGTCCCTAAGCTCTTTTTGCTCAAGGCTATTACTCTACCACTTAAGCCACAGTGCCACTTCCAGCTTTTTCTGTGATTAATTGTAAATAAGAGTCTCTTGGACTTCTCTGCCCCAAGCTGACTTCAAATTTCAATCCTCAGATCTCAACCCCCTTAGTAGCTAGAATTCCAGGTATGAGCCACAGGTGCCAGGCTTTAAAAAGTAATCTTGGCTGGTAGGGTAGCCTAGTGGTAGAGTGCCCACGTAGCATGCACAAAGCCCTGGGTTCTATTTCTTGGTATCACATACTCAGAAAAAGCTAGAAGTTGGTGTTGTGGATCAAATGGTAGAGCACTAGCCTTGAGCAAAAATTATCCAAGGACAGTGCCCGGGCAAAATTCAAGCCCCAGAACTGGCAAAAAGAAACAAAAAGTAATCATGAAGGACTGACAAGCCAGTCTTCATGTAACACATTGCAACCAAAACTGTAACAACTTGGTAAATTCTATGCTATAAATGATGGTCATTTCAAATGTATTTTGAAAATGAACTTTGTAGTTGAGATTCTAAAAGCAAAAAAGAATGAGTTTCTCTTTGAAAGACACCATAACTATATTTAAAATATAACTGAGACCTGGTTTGAAGAATACATGTGTAATTCCATCTTTTCAAGAGGCAGAGTCAGGATAACCACAAGTGGAGGCCAGCCCATGCAAAGTTAGCAAGACCCTAATTCAGAAGAGAATTACAAACAGGTTGGTAGGAGGGCCACTTGAGGGGTAGAACACAATTACCCAGCATCCACCAGTGCTTGAATTCCCAGTGCAGAACAAAACATGACATAGATGTATAAAACACATCTGTCGGGGCCGGGAGTTTGGCCTAGTGGTTAAAGTGCTTGCCTAGCATGCATGAAGACCCGGGTTCGATTCCTCGGTACCACATACATAGAAAAAAGCCGGAAGTGGTGCTGAGGCTCAAGTGGTAGAGCTCTAGCCTTGAGAAAGTCCAAGGACAGTGCTCAGGCCCTGAGCTCAAGCCCAGGACCGGCAAAAAAAAAAAAAAAAAAACCACACATCTGTCAATGACCACTTTCTTCTGACCATTTTCTTCTCACTTCATAGTTGAAAACTTACACAGTGTAGGTTAAATGGAAGGAACTCAATGTGGGTCTGTGTACAAGAAACCCCCACAGGAGAAATAGCACCATCATCCCAGAACAAAAGGAGAACTCAATTCATGAAACTGGCACAGAAGTCAGCATGCAGCAAGCACTGAATGAACGTTTGCAGAACTGTAGAATTTCATTGCCACAACTTCAGCTCAGCATTTCTCAGTAACTAGCAGGAACATTTGTTGAGTCATTCAACAGACATTCTAACATGAGGATCTAGGATGGAGATTTCACAATCTAAGAACACGACTGCATCCACTCTATAATCTCTCTTTTTTTTTTTTTTACACTCTTGCCTCCAGCCGGCCACAGCTGGAACATCGCTCTTTGGCTCCACTGAATGGATGTCAGGGCTCCCTCGAACTTCACGCTCACACTGCTTCTCACGCTATGGTGTCTGCAAGGGAAGGTTTTTCGCCCTTTCCCTGTGTACCAACCTCCTCTTGCTTCCTAGATACAAAACAGCCTCCTGTGGTGCCGGAGCCAACCGGCAGCAAACCAGGGTTCGCAGATTGGGGTTCCTGAAATAGGGGACAAGGACTAGGAAGAAAAAGAAGAGAGACAGACACACTAGGTCCGGGATGTCCGCAGTCCAGGCAAAGACTGACTAGACTGCCGCGTTTATTTTCCCCTCCCCCTTCTTCCCTCCTCCTCTCCCAGGGAACCTCCAGGTGTTACATTCATATGGTAATTCTCAGGTCATTTACATAGAATAGGGCCAGAAAGCAATAAGACAATATAGCCATCGTCTGATGCAAGTCAAGGTACAGTTTGATTCCACTCTGGCTCCCAACATGTCCCCCGTTTTTCATTTTAAAAGAAACACAAGTGCAATTTTTACTCTTTTCTATACCCCTAATTTATCCTGTCACATTTTCCAAAAATGACTTTGGTCCCTTGGTCCAACGGGGATTTGATGGGCGGAGATTCAACTTCCGTGACTTCTTCAAGCTGACTCAGGGGCGCCGTCTCCATGCTTGACCAGGGACCTTAAGAAGCCTAGCCTGTTTTATCAAGGGGTTGCAAGGATTAGACACCAGGAACAACAATCTACTCCAAACTAGAAATCATACTTGACATTCAACAACTGCACAAACCATCCTTGGCCACAACAGCGCAGCCTACCTAGCACCCATTTGCAAAGGCTTTTTCTTGATTGTTTGGGGAACTAAATTTCTGCAACCTTAACAATGCTTCAGTTGTCAGATCTAAACAGATTAATAGAGACACAAGCTTCAGATCCACAAACTTTTCCTGAATTTGTGGCTGGTGTCAAAAATAAAAAAATTCGCTCAATTAGGACTTTAAACTACCCACTATCACAGAAGATTGACAAGTTCCTGCCCAGTTATGAAAGGCACGGGCATTAGTAAGGCATGCTTACAAACTATTCTATGACCTCCCGGCTCTGATTAATTTGAATGGCCAAGCACAAGTGACTCTAAGATCTGACACCAACTCTGCCATCCAAGCAGAGGCTTTCCTGTCCCGGTAGTGTCTCTCCACACAGGGATAAACATCCCATTGGCATTTCACTTTGTTGGTTGCTGGATTTGAACTCAGGGTCTGGGCGCTGTCTCTCAGCTCTCCAGCTCAAGGCTAGCGCCCTGCCACTGTGAGTCCCGAGCTTGGTGCTTGAGTGCTTCCCCCCAGCTTTTCAGCTCAGAGCTAGCACTCTGCCACTTCGAGCTCCAAAGCAACTCTGTCCCAGCATCCTGCTGGCAGATTAGACACCACAGTCTCACAGGGACTTTGCTTTGCCCGGGCAGGCTCAAAACTGTGGCTTTCAGATCAATGAGTCTACAAAAGGCCACTTTACTCCAATTAGAAGCAACAAGGTGGTCAATACAGAAATAGTCTCTAAGCATGATCTTACCTGGAACTTGGTGAGGGCCAAACTTACATCTGAATGAGGATCTGCTGTCCTTCTCCATGGGCCTTCTGGAGATTGCTATAAAGTAACTTACAAGAGTAAGCTGAAATAGCAATTAAGCAATTACTTTGGTAGTCCTGATTTTCCTTTTTTCTCTTTCTTTAAACATTTAAGACAATTTCACTTTCAAATATTGTTTAGAAACCCATTTCCAATGTTCTTAAAACTTTTGCTGATACTGGCTTAAACAATCAACACCTTAGCCTTTATTTGCAATTGAAAAACCTTTAAGGGCACAAAGAACTCCTTCTGCCTTCAGGCCCCCTAGGGCTCAAGTCACTCCTCTTGCCTTTTAGAAAAGGGCTTTTTTTTTTTTTTTTTTTTTTTGCAGTTTAGATTACTGTCTTAAACTCCAACAACAATTTAAACTCAAATAACAGTTTTTCCCTAATGCAAGAACTATAGACATCAGTGCACCAAAAGTCTAGGTCTGGACTTAGTTTCCTCTCTTTTTTTTTTTTTTTTTTTTTTTTTTTTTTTTTTTTTAAATACACCCAATAGCATGGAGATAAACCTTTAAACATTCCTTTAAAATACTAATCACATTATCCACATTTTACCATCAGATTTGCAAGAAAAGACAGACAGGCAAAATTTCTGACGTTAATGAACAATTTCACATTTAAATCTCTAATACATGTTTCCAAACTTTAACTTAAAGTAATAAATCCCAAATTCCCTAACATCTCTGTGCTAAACAGGATACAATGTTTACAATGTAAACAGTTGTATGCCTTGCAATAAAATGCAGATTTCAGGATCTAGAAAAATATTTACCAGTTTTTCTTTAAGACAATGCAATAATCCTTTGAGACATAGGAAACATTCAAACCTACTAATTTTCTTGAAGTTTAGACTTAGATTTACCCAATTGCTTTTGTGTTTCAAATGAGCTCAACCATTGTTTTATACAGCATGCTGACAATTTAACCTTGAACATGTTCACTCACACCCATTCGTACACACATTCATACTCAAAGATCTTAAAGTGCGCAAAATTAATATCGGCCGTTCATTTTCCGGAAATTTTAGTACCATGAGGGTTTTTTTGTTGTTGTTGTTTTTTGTTGTTTTTGTTTTTAAACAAAGCTTTCTAACAAGGCAACTTAGCTGAAATTTATTCTTCCAGAGTTTGTTTCTGATATCAGACATATTACTTTTTGCAGATGAAAGTTGGGTGGGAGTCTTAAACCTAGGAGAACTAAGACAAGTCTGTGTCCTGTCACCAAGTGTCTCTAGACTGTCACTTCAGCAGGTTGTAGGAAAAAGGAAACTGAACGAAGCCTGCAGCTGCTTTGTCTGGCCTCTGCTCACCTCAGCTGCAGCGGATTGGGAGGGGCCATACCAGGCCCAGAAATGTTCAAATAAATAACAAGGATGTGTGCTTGAGTACGCACAGAAAAACCATAAGGATCCATACTTAGAAATGGTACCAATTTTAAAGACAAAACTGGACAAGGAAAAATATGTAACACGAACAAGACAAACGGAGACTTTTAAATAATCAGACATTGACATATAACAAGAAAATTGGACTCAATCAGATACACTTAACACAAAAAACATGAGCTCAAATGAATGTTTTCACCAAACAGTTATTTTTAGATTTAGACATGTCTTGCTGGTGGGACTCTCAGGTATGCCTTGTTATTGACAAGAAACTCAGAAGGGGAGGGGGGGTCAAGGCGTCCCTTGACCACCCAGGCCTCTGTTTTAGGCCCACAGTGCACCTTTTCAAACAAACAAACAAAAATAAAATAAAATAAAATAAAATAAAACGCTGACATACAAGGGGGTCAGCCGACTTCTACTTACCTCTGGAGGCCTTTGCTTTTCACCTGGGCATCTTTTACAAAAAAGGTTATTAAGAAGAGGGCTGGTAAAGACAAAATAATGTCACATATTAAATTGTGTAGAGTCAATAAATATGTTAAAAGGTCCCTACATAATAGTAAAAGGAGGAGAAACACAGCTCATATGAATGTGTGGAACAAGTGGATCAGTAGCAGTCCCGATTGACATGCACAAATAACTCAGGTCCTTCCCACGTCGCAGGATGCACCACTGGAGGGTTGGGGGTGTAGGCCCAGTGAGTCACTGCTTGGATGGCCACTGTCACTCTCCACGATCCGAACGCAGCGTTCAGGCAGCCAGCGGGCGTCATTTTCTCCTTGTGAAAAAACACATACATGCCCTCGACCCCAGGTTAGAACAGGATCGGGTCCATGCCAAGCACCAGTTAGGGGATCCTTCCATTTTACTAAGGCAAAAGGACGCTGCGCTCTTTTTTCCCAGAATCGCTGAGCAGCAGATAAATTATTTGAATCCAAATTCAAAAAATTTAAAACAAATAAAGCATGATTAAGTATATTCACAGGGGTAGCGGGATATGACTCTCCTTTCTGTATTTTAGCAATTTGATGTTTTAATAATCCATTAGCTCTCTCCACGATGCCTTGACCTTGAGGATTGTAAGGAATGCCTGTAATATGAGTGATATTATAGGAATGGCAGAAGGATTGAAATGCTCGGCTTGCATAGCCAGGGCCATTATCTGTTTTTATTTGCGAGGGAATCCCCATCTCAGCAAAGCATCGAATGCAGTGAGAGATACAATGTTTAGTGGCTTCCCCAGCAAGGGGGGTGGCCAAGATAAAATTAGAATAAGTATCTACAGTAACATGAACATATTTTAATCGGCCAAATGATGGAACATGCGTGACATCCATCTGCCAAATGTGATTAGAAAGCAGTCCTCGTGGATTTATGCCTAAATGGGGGGCTGGTGAAAAGGGACACAGTTGGAGCAAGTCTTAACTATTTGCCGCGCGGCTTCTCTAGATAATTTAAACTGTCGGCGCAAGGCTCGACTGTTTTGATGATGGATGGCATGTGACTGCTTAGCAAGTTCAACCTGAGTTAAGTAAACTCTGGTGGTGGAGTCAGTAACTGCATTGCCCTCACTTAAAGGGCCAGGAAGATTAGTGTGAGCTCGAACAAAGCCAAAAAAACAGGGGTGGTTGCGAGAACAAAGCAAAGTTTGTATTTGGCGAAATTGGGTCTGAATATTGGAGTTAGTAGTTCCAATAAAGGGAACAGTTTCTATGACTTGAAGAGCACGAATTACATATTGACTGTCTGAGTATAAGTTAAAGGGCTCGTCTTGTAACAGGACGAGTGCTTGTAAAACAGCCTCTAATTCCACCTCTTGGGCGGAGGAAAAACCTGTAACCCAAGATTGAGTTTTCCCATTAATGGTCAGAGCAGCCGTTCCATTTGAGGATCCATCTGTAAATACCAAAGCGGCAGAAGATAAAGGCGAGGCCTGTACTATGGAAGGAAATAGAAACGTATGACACGCAGCAAATTGGAGAAGTTTGTTAGACGGGTAGTGATGCAAAATTTTTCCCGTATAATTGGCCCAAGCAATGGCCCAAGAATCACAATGGGCGAATAGCCAATCTTGTTGTTGTAAATTATATGGGACACAGATAAAATGAGGTTCCTGACCTAAATATTTACGGGAATCCACTCGGCACATGTGTATCAGATTAGCTACCAATTCGTAGTAGGGGGTCAGCACTTTGCCGGGTGTTGATGGTAGATAAAGCCATAAAAGTGGGCCATCCTGCCACAATACAGCAGTTGGGGAGTGAGAAGTAGCTAAAATATAAACTCCCCATGGTTTAGAATAGTCACAATAGGTCACTTGTTGCTGGGAAATTGCCTTTTCTACAATTTGGATGGCCCTCCTGGCGTCAGGATTTAATTCACGCAAGGATGTAGGGTTGGTATCTCCTTTTAAGAGATCAAAAAGGGGTTTTAACTCTCCTGTGGAGAGCTTTAGATAAGGCCGAAGCCAATTTATATCTCCTAAGAATTGCTGAAAATCATGAAGAGTTCTTAAGTGGGAAGTTTTTAATTGTATTTTTTGGCTTTTAAAATAGTGTGGGCCTAATATATGGCCTAGATATGTAAAAGGGGGGTGTTCCTGAACCTTTTCAGCTGCTATTATAAGGCCAAAGAGGCTCAGATCTTGCTTTAGTTGTCCAAAGGCTTGTCGTACGACGATAGGGTCAGAACAAGCCAACAAGATGTCATCCATATAATGAACAATATAAACAGAAGAAAATTTTTCACGAGTGGAAGAAATGGCTCTAGCTACAAAACTTTGACATAAAGTTGGGCTATTTGCCATGCCCTGTGGGAGCACAAGCCAGTGATATCGCTTCATGGGTTCTTTAAAATTAACAGAGGGGACACTGAAGGCAAAGCGCTTACAGTCTTGAGGCGCCAGGGGTATAGTATAGAAACAATCCTTCAAATCTATAATAATCTTATAAGTATCCTTTGGGATTGCCATGGGTGAAGGCAAGCCAGGCTGTAGGGCCCCCATCAGTTCCATTGTGGCATTTATTTTTCTCAAATCCTGTAACAGCCTCCATTTACCTGACTTTTTCTTTATAACAAAAATTGGAGAATTCCATGGAGAGTTAGAAGGGGCCACATGCCCCAAGTCCAGCTGTTCCTGTACCAGCTGCTGTACTGCAATGATCTTTTCTAGTGAAAGAGGCCACTGTTCAACCCATACCGGTCGTTCAGAGAGCCAATTTATGGGATCAGCATGAGGGGGAGGGCAAACGACAGCTCCCGTCAAGGGATACCCCAATCCTTGTCTCGTAGGGTGAGACTGGGGTTGGAGTGGCTCTAGCTCCCCCTGTGCTGCTCGGCCTAGTCCCCTAAAGGGGAGGAGGCCTTGATCAAGTAACTGCTTAGTGACCGCAGCACTAGGACTAAACATATACACTCCCATTTTTTCCATGATATCACGACCCCATAAATTAATTGGCAGATGATCCAAGACAAATGGCTGAAAATGACCAGAGTGCCCTTCCTCATCTCTCCAAACAAGGATCGCACTGCTCTGCTGTGGGTCAGTTGCTTGCCCAACCCCCTGTAGGGAAGTCATAGAGGTTGTCAGGGGCCATTGGGCTGGCCAATGTTTTTTAGATATCACAGACACATCTGCTCCAGTGTCTAATATTCCTTTAAAGGGCTTTTCTTGTATAAATATAGTCATCTCAGGCCTCTCTTGTTTTATGCTTTGTACCCAATAGATATCAGAAGATCTAAATCCTCTCTGTCCACATGGGGAATTAGCAGTCTCCCCGGGAGGTAAAGGCACAAGTATTAATTGTGCTAATTTTTGACCGGCTGGGATCGATACCACGTGTTTCGGGGCAGAGGCCATAACTTTGATTTCTCCAGTAAAATCCTGGTCAATTTTGCCAGGTGTAATCTGTATCCCTTTAAGGGCTGAGCTACTTCGCCCTAACAGCAATCCAGCCACTCCCGGGGGAAGGGGGCCGAAGACCCCCGTGGGGAGAGCTTGTGTCCCCATCTCTGGGGTCAATACTGAGCAGGTGGAGGAACAGAGGTCCAATCCTGCACTTCCTGGGGTGGCACGGAGGAGGCCGGAGACTGATCTTGGGGGGTTGTTAGAAGATGCACTTGTGGCCGAGAAGAGGGAGGGACTGCCCCATGGTTTTGCGGGGCCAGGGGCTGGCCCCTCCTCCAGTTTCCCGAAAGCGGGCGGCCATTGCGATCTGTTCTTGACCTGCAATCTTTAGCCCAGTGCTTCCCTTTACCACAGCGTGGACATGTGCCAGGTGATTTTTCTCTCTTTTGCCTGGCCTGGCGTGGGCATTGTGTCATCCAGTGTCCTATTTGTCCACAAGAGAAGCAACGCCCTGGGGGTCTAGCATCCCGAGAATGCCGCTGACCTCTATATTTTAGAGACTCACTAACAGTCTTTCCTTGAGGAGCGGCGGCTAAAGTAAGGCCTTGTACATGGGAGGGTCCAATATCAGCACACAGTGAAATAAAGTCCGTGATTCCTCCCTTATTCCTATGGGGTCTGATAGCTGCCTGACAGGCGGCGTTGGCATTTTCATAGGCTATGTGTCTAACTATAATCTCCCTTGCATTCTCATCTTGTACTAGGCGGTCTGCAGTCTCCATTAATCGAGACAAAAATTCTAGATAAGGCTCATTTGGTCCCTGTTTAACTTCTACTAGATTTTTTGTACGATTGGAATTGCGTAACTTTTTCCAAGCCTCTCTCGCCGCAGCATTTATTTGTAAATAGGCCTCCTTTGCATAACCCAATTGATCTTTGGTGTTTTTATAGGTTCCCTCTCCTAACAACTGATCAACAGTGTAAGGCAGGTTCTTAGACCTATTTGTTTCAATTTTAGCCCGACACTGTGCAGTGAACTCTGTCTCCCATAATAAGTACTCTCCCGCACTAAGGCATGCTCTGGCAAGCCGCTTCCAGTCATTTGGGCATGCAATACCAGCACACGCGGCCTCCAATATTACTTGAGTAAAAGGGGCAGTTGGCCCATATTGGGAGCAGGCATTTTTTAAATCCTGTAATAGTTTAACAGGAACAGGTTGATGGTATACTTGTTCATCATGATCAACTAAACTAGGGAAGCATCGAGGCTCTGAAATATCTTCCCTCTCTCTAGCAGCCTGAGTCAGGTTTAATTGCGATGCACTGTGCCTGGTTGTAGTGCCTGTTAAAAGGGACTTGTTGCTAGGGCCTTTAGGCTTGCCTAAAGGTTGAGAAAGGGATTGAGGCCGTAAGGCTGCAGCCGGAGGCGGTGGGTGTGAGGGGTAAGGTTTAGAATCAGACACCATAGTGGCCTGAGGGTCATATTTCTTTCCTACTTCTGGGGGGGCTCTCTGCTCTGTCCCCATTTTCGATAGAAAATGTAGGATTTCTTCTAACTTCTTCTCCATCGTAGCCATTCGGCCCTCCATTGACTCATCATAACTTTCCTCCTTGATATTCAAACCTGAATTCTGATACTCAATATCTACTGGTTGTTGTTCCCTTTTCAAGATCTCACTTAGACTCTCTTGGGCTGCGGCATATGGCTCAGCCTCAGGTTCTTCAGAAGGGTCCTTTAACTCATAAAGTTCCCTTAATTCAAGATTAAGTTCAGCATCTTCATGTAGAGGATCTATGTATTTACTTACTAAATTCCATACAGTAGTAGCCTCTACTGGGGTCTTTTCGGGGCCATATACATCATAATAATCTTGAATTCTTTTTCCTATCCGCTGCCAGGCTTTTTGGAATTCCTCCTCTATAGACCTCGGGCATGCCTCCTTGAGAAACTGTAGGAAGCTCTGAAGCACCCCCTCTTCCACCCACGTTCCGTGGGCTTCAAATAGGCCTGTTAAGATCGGTAGAAATAACCCATGGCTATTAGCTTGACCCATAATTTTTACTCCTGACTATACTCTCTTAATAGTCCTACGATGTGTTACTCACCACAGGGAGGGGTCCTTCACCTTCGTCCCAGATTTTCAGGGTCCCTGTTCGGGCGCCAGATGCCGGGGCCAACCGGCAGCAAACCAGGGTTCGCAGATTGGGGTTCCTGAAATAGGGGACAAGGACTAGGAAGAAAAAGAAGAGAGACAGACACACTAGGTCCGGGATGTCCGCAGTCCAGGCAAAGACTGACTAGACTGCCGCGTTTATTTTCCCCTCCCCCTTCTTCCCTCCTCCTCTCCCAGGGAACCTCCAGGTGTTACATTCATATGGTAATTCTCAGGTCATTTACATAGAATAGGGCCAGAAAGCAATAAGACAATATAGCCATCGTCTGATGCAAGTCAAGGTACAGTTTGATTCCACTCTGGCTCCCAACACTGTGGGAGCCTGTACGTGCCCCCCTCCTTCCCCCCACCTCCACATAGGTAGACAGTTTGCCTCCATCTTCATCGGATTCCCCTCTGGAGCTGCCACTAAAAACAACACTCACATCACAACTGCTTCCTTTCATGTCTATCCACTCACTCCAAAAACTTGATTAAGGAACAGCTAACTTCTAAAGCTTAGGCTTACACCTGTGAAACTAGCCGCTCAGAAGGCTGAGATCTGAGGATCATGGTTCAAAGTCAGGAAAGAAAAGTCCAAAAGTCGCTTATCTCCAATTAGCCACCAAAAATCTGGAAGTGGAGGTATGGCTCAAGTGATAGAGTGCCAGCTTTTTTTTGTTTTGGTTTTGGTTTTTTGCTAGTCCTGGGCTTGAGCTCAGGGCCTGAGCACTGTCCTTGGACTTTCTCAAGGCTAGAGCTCTACCACTTGAGCCTCAGCACCACTTCCAGCTTTTTTCTATGTATGTGGTACCGAGCAGTTGAACCCTTGTCTTTGTGCATGCTAGGCAAGCACTCTACCACTAGGCCAAACTCCTGGCCCCAAAGTGCCAGCTTTAAGTGACAAAGCTAAGGGACAGTGCTCTGACCCTGAGTTCAAGCCTCATACTGACACACACACAGACACACACACACACACACACACACACACACACACACTAAAAATAATAAGGGGAGTATGGGGGCTGGAAGTGAGGCCTAGTGGTAGAGTGCTCACCTAGCAGACATGAAGCCCCGAGTTCAATTCCTCAGTACCACGTACACAGAAAAAGCTGGAGGTTGTGCTGTGGCTCAAGTGGTAGAGCATTAGCCTTGAGCAAAAAGTGCTCAAGGACAGTGCTCAGGCCCTGAGTTCAAGCCCTGACAATCAATAAATATAAAAAAGGAACAACAGAAAACAGTCAGGGGACCCCTCTTCATGCACCTCAGACACAAGTAAGGGGAAATCTACAACAAATAAATGGCTGTGGAAATAATAAGTCATGGTCTGCTAGAAAATAAAAGAAAGATCAACTCAAATAATTCATCTAAATTTTTTTTGTTTGTGGTAGAGGTAACAAAATGTGTGGAAAATAGAGTACTCTAACGTTTCCTTAAGCATTTGACAAAGCAAGTAAGTCTACAGAAGAATAAAAGTACGCATGGCATCCCCATCAAAATCCCAAAGACATTCTTTACGGATATATAAGATATAATCCAAAGATTCATATGGAACAAGAAAAGACCTAGAATAGCCAAAACAATTCTACGCAAAAAGAGCAATGCTGGTGGTATTACAATACCAGACTTCAAACTCTACTATTGAGCCATAATAACAAAAACTGCTTGGTATTGGCACAAAAACAGACCAGAAGATCAGTGGAACAGAACAGAAGACCCAGAAATAGAACCACATACCTATAGGCAACTTGTATTTGACAAAAGAGACAAAGATATACAGTGGAACAAACACAGTCTATTCAATTATTGGTGCTGGCAAAACTCGGCAGCCACATGCAGAAAACTAAAAATTGACCCTAGCCTTTCACCATACACAAGCATTAACTCAAAGTGGATCAAAGACCTCAACGTCAGACCAGAAACCATGAAACTGCTACAGGATAAAGTAGGAGAGACACTGGAACTCATAGGCACAGGCAAAAGATTCCTGAACAGAATCCAGGGTCACAACAGATTGGAGAGAGACTCGATGGGACTACCTAAAATTAAAAAGTTTCTGTACAGATAAAAACATAGTCGCAAAAGTAGAGAGACAGCCAACCAACTGGGAAAAGATATTCACCAACAATACATCTGACAAATGCTTAATATCCAGTATCTACAGGGAACTCAAGAAACTAATCCCCCTCAAACCCAATAAACCATTCACTAAATGGGCAAGGGAACTAAAGAGAGACTTACCAGAAGATGAGATTAAAATGGCAGAAAAGCATATAAAAAATGTTCATCATCTATGGTCATAAAGGAAATGCAAATAAAAACAGCCCAACAAGAATGGCCAAGATTTTGAACTCAGACAATGACAGTTGCTGGCGGGGTTGTGGAGAAAAAGGAACCCTACACTGCTGGTGGGAATGTAGACTAGTGCAGCCACTCTGAAAAGCAGTGTGGAGGTTTCTTAAAGAACTGAAAATAGACCTTCCCTATGATCCCCCCATACCACTTCTGGGCATCTATCCTGAACAACATGACCCAGGATATTATAAGGACACCTGCTCAGCTATGTTCATCTCTGCACTATTCACAATAGCCAGGCGATGGAAACAATCCAGATGCCCTACTACAGATGAATGGATACAGAAAATGTGGTATATATACACAATGGAATTCTACATAGCCAACAGAGAAGAAAAAATAATGGCATTCGCAGGGAAGTGGATGAATCTAGAGCGAATCATGTTGAGTGAGACAAGTCAAGACCTAAGGATCAAAAGGCGCATGGTATCCTTAATATGTGGCTATTAAATCCAAAGAGTACAAGAGCAAGGACTCAATAACTGCATACCCAAATCTATGGACATGGTAATGGAAATCTAAACATAACTATATAGACATAAAAACCTATGACTGTATAGACATAATGTTTTATTTCATTAATTAATATGTTTCTATGACATACAAACCCTTAGCCTAATTTTGATTAAGTTCTAAATACTAAGTCCCAGTGATTGTAAATAGAGATTCCCTCCTAGAACACTTGATTGTTAAACTTGTCATTTAAAATATGATGTAAAAATCAATGTTAATAAATTCTTTAATTAAAAAAAGGCTTTTATGGTAGTTCTGACTAGGTGATTCCAAATCCTACAAACATCTCCCCAAATAAACTTTAATAAACGCTAAGAAAAAAAAAGTACACATGGCAGTTACGGGCACATAAATCTCCAGATGGACAAAGGAAAAACAACAGGAGCAGAGAGAGGCAGAAACAGCTGTTTCCTTTGGATGCTTTCTGGTTGAAATGTGAGATATCATGTTTTGACCACCAGGGGACACTGTGAGACCACAGGTGATTCTCTCTCTCTCTCTCTCTCTCTCTCTCTCTCTCTCTCTCTCTCTCTCTCTCTCTCTCTCTCCACACACACACACACACACACACACACACACACACACACACACACACACCAGCTGTCATTATGGAGGAGAGGCATTCCTGGTTGTTGTTTCTATTGAAGGATAAAATTATCTTTATTCATTTGATGATGTAAAAAATATTCTTCATTCCCTTGACATCACCAATGAAAACACAATCCTTAAAGATAACAATACTACAACCAGGTTAAAATGTATTAAAACAAAAGACAAACTGGGCACTGGTAACTCACATCTGTAGGTGAGATCTAAAGATTGCAGTTCAATGTCAACCAGGACAGGAAAATCTTTGAGATTCCAATTAGCCAGAAGAAAGCCAGAAGTGAAGCTGTGGCTCAAGTAGAAAAGTACCGTCCTTGAGCAAAAAAGTTGAAGCACTGTGTCCAGGCCTTGATACCCAGGGGAGAAAAGGGGGGAGATAGGGGAGAAAAAGTCGGTATTTCCTATTCGCAGTGCTGTAATTATCCTTATCTAACAGAACAGATCTCTACTTCCTAATCATTTATAATTTCATTGCTCAGGTGTTAATCCTGGGAGAGGAGTTCTCTGGTTTCTCTGGGGCGGTTGTGCCCTTGCTTCCTTCATTCTGTTTAGCCTCATTGAAAAAAATTAGAGGCAATTATCATGTCCAATTACACATAAGAAGACAGAGGGGCTCTCTGCTGATTGGGCAAATGGGAAATGGCCACCTGAGTCTGACAGGCTGCCTGGAAGTCCTCCCCCACCATAGGCCAGAATGAACAAGTTCTGGAATCCTGCCACTTCTTGGCAAGTCAGTGAGTGATCACTGAGTGTGATAGAGATGCCTATTGAAGTACTTCCTGCCTGAGCACACCAGGGTGCAAAAGAAGAACACAGAAACCCTGCTCAGGCCCAAGAAGGGTGTCCCAAAAACTTAGGAATCCCCTCAGTTGCAGGCCACTGGAGAAGAGGCAGGGACTGCTGTTCGACACATAAAATGTCATAAAAGTTGGAAGGAAATTGTCCAGGGCTTTGCTCTCTGGTTACTCGGTTGACAGCCATTCATTAAACAAGCTCTGCGCAAGTCACAGCACAGAAGGCAACACATAGACTATGGTTCATCCCAAGGGAATGAAAGCATTAGATGGTGTGGGAAACAACACAATGCAGACTCTATTTCTCTGGCAGAGTTCTGCAGTGATTTCCAATAAATATTTACTATAGCCAAATGCCAAGCACAAAAAGGATGCCACAGTGTAGGTAAGTGGGCTGTGTTTGTCCTGGTAAATTTACACTCCTGTCATAAACAGTAAAGTTCATTCTGACTATTAATTTATTCTCTGATGGTGATTGGGTCATGTACAACATGTAAATCATCATTCTCAAAGAGAGGGACATGGATAATGCACAGTGATGCCTGCCCATAAAAAACTCACTCTTAATAGGAGACCTAGTAACTAGATATTTTCAAGTCATTCATTTTTAATGTGATGTGCCCATAGTGACAAATATAATATGCATATGTATATCTATTATTACATTGAAGATCAGACTGTTTACAGACAGATAAGAGGATGTATAGATAGCTAGGTAAGTAGACAGACACATGTACATACATACATGTACAGGTAGGTAGTAGGTAGATGATAGATTGATAAACTGACTGACTGATGATTGAATCATTAAGTTGAGCATAAGAACACAGAGGCACATCATGAAAGGGTAACTTTGGCAGGTGTCTTTCAGGCAGACTCTTGAGTAAAGGATCTTCTAGGTGGAAGAAAGCAAGTGAGCAAAAGCACAGTCAGGAAAAGTCCTAGTGGTTCAGTTATGGCTGCAACTCATAGCAAAAGTTGAGCAAAATGGTATCTTTTGCCATTGGGAAGTCTTTAAAGGAGCAAAAGAAGAGGCTGGAACATCCATATTTTTTGTCATTGCTTTAAGGAGGTAGATTAATGTAGAACACAACTCTCCACAGAAAGCCAGGAGCGTGCCTCAATGACCAAAATAAAACCTAGGAAAGGCCTGACAAAAAGAAGTATTTGGTAACTAGAACAAGGATAACGGAGTGGACAATTGATCCTGGAGATTAAAAAAAAAGACATGCCAAGGACCATTTATTCTTTTTGGATGTTTATCATTTCTACACCATAGTATTTGTTTGAGAGCCACCAGCTCATGCCATGGCTGGCATGAGGAGGGGTGGGGCTGCGGGTAAATGTGAGAGGAGATTTGCAAGCTTAGCTTTCACTATACTCAATTAAAGGTATATTTGAAACTCCTAGTGGAGATTTCAACTCACTAGTTGAAATCTCAGCATTGCAAATACTTTTTAGCAAAGGGTAGGTTAACATAGATGTAGAAGAATAAGCAGAGTGGCTCATATCCTGAACACTACTCAGAAGGCTGAGATCTCAAGATCTAAAGATCAGCCTGGGCAAAAAAGCAAAAAACATGGAAGTGGAGCTGGGACTCAAGTGGTAGATTGTCAGCCTTAATTGACAAAGCTAAGGGACAGTGCCAGGCCTGGAGTTCAAGCCTAGGAACTGACACGAAGAAAACTAACAAACCAGATGGAGTTTATAAAGGAGAATAAATGAACCAGAGGAGACAGGAAATGGAGAATGGCCCAGGCAAGGGACTTTTCTTATGTTCTGAAAGAAATCAAGTCAAAGAGTTAGTGACAAGAACAGTACAAGGGACCAAACTGCACAAGCTGTAAGCCAAAGGTAATGTTTTACCCAGAAAGAACCCAGCACAATAGTGACAGAAAAAGGATGTTCTGGTGATATGATGTAATGTGTGGATAAGCAAACAGGAAATCTTCCTCTTTGGGAAAGAAACTGTTACACAGTTAAACACCTCTTTCTTCGCCAACAGAAAAAGGGCACACAGTTTAACAGACATAAGATGTATTCTCAAATTTTGCTTGCAGAGAAGATCCATTTGAAACCAGGTCATTTTGGATTTTGGTGAGGGGAAAATAACTACTTAAATAATAAAGCTGTTCTTACTCTTCTAGAACAATAAAAAAATAAATAAGCCAGAAAGTCAAGGTGGTAATCTTATAGAAGGTCAGTATATTTTTCAAAGAAAGAAGAAAAAGGGCCGGGAGTTTGGCCTAGTGGTAGAGTGCTTGCCTAGCATGCACGAAGACCCGGGTTCGATTCCTCGGTACCACATACATAGCAAAAAGCCAGAGGTGGTGCTGAGACTCAAGTGGTAGAGTGCTAGCCTTGAGAATGTCCAAGGACAGTGCTCAAGCCCTGAGCCCAAGCCCAGGACTGGCAAAAAAAAAAAAGAAAGAAAGAAGAAAAAAAGAGATTGTCAATGCTGAGAATGTGCCCTAGTGGTAGAGTGCTTGGCTAGCATGCACAAAGCCCTGGGTTCAATTCCTCAGTACCACATACACAGAAAAAAGCTAGAAGTGGTGTTGTGGCTCAAAGACTGGAGAGCTAGCCTTGAGCAAAAAATGTCCAAGGGCCCTTCTATGAATCACAATAAAAAAATAAATAAATAAAATAAAATAAAATGTCCAAGGAAAGTGCTCATGCTCTGAGTTCAAGCCCCAGATCTAGCAAAAAAAAAGATTGTCACTCCCTTAACAGAGCAAAACACAAAGCCTCCAATATTTAGTATTCAAAATAGTATTCTGTTATAAAGAAGAAGTTAGATAATAATGACTCTAACTTATATTTACTGTATGTCTACACTGGCTTTATATACACATATCTATCTATATATACATATATATGTTTTCTATATATAACATTTATCTCTTCATAACTATAGAAAATGTATACTTTTTTTGGCAGTCATGAGGCTTGAACTCTGGGCCTGGGCATTGTCAGCTCAAGGCTACTGCTGTTCCTTTGAGCCACAGCCCCACTTCTGGTTTTCTAATGGTTAATTGGAGATAAGAGTCTCATGTCTTTAGTGCCTGGGCTGGCTTTGAACTGAGATCCACAGATCTCAGCCTCCTGGGTAGCTAGGATTACAGGCGTGAGCCACCATGCCCGCCTATGTATACAATTTTTTTTAATCACAATCTATGGATGAGGGAGCTTGAGCAAAAGACACTCAGGGATAGCACTCAGTCAGCACCAAGGCCCTGAGTTCAGACCTCTGAAGCAGCACCAAAAAGAAAAGAAGCTGGGTGCGGTGGCTCACACCTGTAATCCTAGCTACTCAGGAGGCTGAGATCTGAGGATCAAGGTTCAAAGCCAGCCTGGGCACTAAAGACCCTGAGACTCTTATCTCCAATTAGCTATTAGAAAACCAGAAGTGGGGCTGTGTCTCAAGGGGTAGGGTGGTAGCCTTGAGCCTTGAGCTGAAGAGCTCAGGGACAGCGCCCAGGAAAGAAAGAAAGGAAGGAAGGAAGAAAGACAGAAAGAAAGAAAGAAAAAGAAAGAAAGAAAGAAAGAAAGAAAGAAAGAAAGAAAGAAAGAAAGAAAGAAAGAAAGTCAAAATATAGTGTTTCCTCACAAGGTGGCATTTGTTGGACCAAGGAGGATGAGATGGTCACAAGGAAGAAAGAAGTGAGCTGAGAAAACTTGGATAAATCCTTTGCTTAGAAGAGTTGGGAGCCAAATTAAAAAAACCAAAACAAAAAACCAACAAAAAACCTTTACATCTGAATGCAGAGAATCAAGTGCATTAAAGAAAGTCAAAGAAGTATACAGTAAGAATTAAGTGTGCAAGTTAAAAACAAAAAATTTACTCTTACACTGTCTACAAAAATGAGGAAGTGAGATCCAAATGAAGGTGTCTAATGGAAAACTGGGCAGCTGAGGTAGGAGGCTGGTGCTGGAGATAAATGATGGGCAGACAGACAGGCAGAAAGACACAGAGAGAGATTGTGGATATCATTAGCGTAAAGGTCAGAAATGACGGGATTGATAAGTATTCTGAACATGATGAGAGGAAAAGTAAGAAAAGAAAAGACAGTAAATGACAAAAGGACTAGCACAGAGTAGAAAACCACCCATCACCAAAGGAACATTTCTGCAATGAGATTAAGTGATTCAAAGATTGCCAATTAGGTAAAACATGTCATAAGGAAAATTAGAAGACCATCAACAGACTAGAAGAAACTGTCTTGGGCCAGCAGTTTGGCCTAGTGGTAGAATGCTTGCCTGGCATGCATGAAGACCTGGTATCGATTCCTCGAAACCATATACATAGAAAAAAGCCAGAAGTCGTAGGGCTCTAGCCTTGAGAAAATCCAAGGACAGTGTTCAGGCCCTGCGTTCAAGCCCAAGACTGGGAAAAAAAGAAAAAAAAGGGGGGGGGGAAACTCTTTAGTCAATGTGGGCTGCTATCATACAATACCTTTGAGTCATTTACAAACAACAGAACTTCACTGCTGATGGTCTGGAGGCAGGGGGAGACCAGGTCTAAGAGTTGTAGCACCCACAGTGTCTGGTGTGGGTCTGTCCCTGACAGATGGCATCTTTTCAGTGTCTTTACAAGGTAAACCCAGGGCACAACCCCCTACACTCTCTTGTCTAAAGCACTCATGCCATCCATGAAGCCACAGGCTTGATGACACATCAAGACTGTCATTACTGTATTCATCTATTTACTTTGGCAGTTCTAGGGATTGAACTCTGTGCCTTGGGCTTGCTAGGCAGGCTCTTAGCCTCTTGAACCACACCTCTAGTCCAACGTGGGACTGTAATCCAAACAGCATATCATCATGAAGATTATGATATCTTCTACTCTTGCAGAAGAAGAATGAACATGCGTGGCCAAGCCACTAGATATGACAACATAACAGTGGGAGCAGTGGAAGATACAAGAAGAAACTTGCTTTCAGGAAACTCCAGAGAAAGTGAGCATTAGATAACTAGATTCTTACAGAGACCTGGAAATTTCATGGAGGTTGGATATTTCATATCTTTTTTTTCTTTTTGTCAGTCATGGGGCTTGAACTCAAGTCTTGGGCACTGTCCTGGAGCTTTTTTGCTCAAGGCCACTGCTCTACCACTTTGAGTCACAGCCCTACTTCCAATTAACCGGGAGTTAATTAGAGATAAGAGTCTCCCAGACTTACCTGCCATGGTTGACTTAGAATGGCCATCCTCAGATCTCAGCCTCCTAAGTAGAGAGAATTACAGGCATGAACTACTGTCACCCAGTGATATTTTTACTTTCAGAACTTTTCTTTTTTTATACTTTTCAAACCACAATTCAGTCATTTTGCGAGGGGTGGGGGGGGTCCTGAGGTTTGAACTCATGGCTTCAGGGTTTTGCTAAGCCACTTGAGTCAAGCCTCTAGCCTTAATATTTTTTTATTCTAAACACATTCTGCTGTATTATCACTTTGTCCTGTCATCGACATTGCACCCACACGTCACATGTAAGGAAACTTGATTTCAGCTAGAAACATGACTTTCCCATAAGCACCTTAGCCTGGCAGTCAACTTGCCTATTTGAAGCCATACATGTTGCTAGGAATGTAAACATTTTTCCCCAACTCCAAGGGAAACTCCAAGGCCAAAGTAAAGAACATTTACTCTCATTGTTAGAGAAGAGGGCAACCAGGAAAACCCAATCTGAACCAAAATTAGCTTTCCTATACCCAAGCTGAGGCAGGAGACTGTCAAGGAGACATCTTCCAGGAGGCTTTCACTGCTGTCTGCCACAAGCTCTCAGCAACCTCAGGGAAGTGGTAGCCTCCAAGGAACATGCTGAGATCAATAGGCCTTTGTCCAAGATAGCTTTGAATGTTTTGTCAGAAGTGCTACTCAGACGCAGGAGCATGCTCCAGTAGGAGCAACTCCTTGTGAAGTGTTCAGGAAAATGATTTCTAGCTTGATCATTCTACCCTCGTTCACCTCATGGTGAGAAAAACCTGCTAAGGGTGTCAAAGACACTAAATATAAATTGAAATGCATCTGATGATAGCTGCTGGCTGCCAGAAGCTGCTAGGGGGAAAAAAGGAGGGGGGACCTGATATCTTTAGGAGTCACTATGTGAAAGAATGTGACAAACCAAGATGAGCTCTAAAGGGGGCCCACTCTAACCAAAGGAAAATCAGTGGAGGGAAGGAGGGAGGGAGAAAGAGGAAGGAAAGGGAGGGAGGGGGAGGAAAAAGAGAGGGAGAGTTGAAGAGAGGAAGAAAGGGAGGGAAAGAGGGTAAGATGCAATCATGCAAACCAAGGATGAAGATGCCGGCTCCATGTGGGGAAAGGCTCATTTCTCTATCTTTGCTTCAGAACTATTAGCCATGCAACAGCTCCTGGAGGTTACTGAAGAGTTAAGCAGAAATAAATGGCCATAAACAACACAGGTGCTGAAAGACATGTGCTTGCCTGCATTATCTCCTCACTCAGCAAGAGGGAAAGTTCCGAAAAACACTCATCTTCATGGTCAACTTGGTGCCTGCTCTTCTTCCTCCCTTCTCACTGCTCACATGCAGTGTTTGACACAGGGATTGCACCCTGAAGCCCATTCAATGCTCCTGTCCAGATACTTAGTACTCCCAGATGAAAGATTCCAGAGTACTCCACAGTGAAAAGTTAACAATTGCTAGCTATTAAATTCTGAAACATGAGATCGTGGCTAAATACTACCCAAGTTGTTAGGACATATTCAGATGGCTAAAGGCATACCCAATATGTATGTATGTATGTACACGTACATATTCCCTAATAGTCTTTTATTGATCTATTTATACAAAGGCTCAAAAATAATCCAGAAAGTGTTCTGTACCTAAAACTCAATCCTCCCATTACTTACCCAGCACAAAACATGTACTATAGTTTTAGCTGTTGCCTTTGTTTAAACCTAATTGCTGGCTGGAGAATGTGCCATGACAACCTGGGTTTGAGCCTTAGCACCACTGAATAAATTAATGACTTTACCTGAATTCTTTACATTAGGAAGTAATAAATAGAACAAGAAGAAAAGAAAGAAAGAAGAAGAGAGGGAGTGGGGAGGCATGGGAACAGGAAGAAAGAAGATAAATGAGTTTTGAGGCCTGAGAAAATTCCTTAAAATCTTGTATTAGAGACTAAATTCTACCAGGGGCTACAGAGACTAAATTTATGGTAACTGAACAGAAAAGATATCCACAACTCAACCTAAGTAAATCAACAGAAGCCACAAGTAGCAAAGTCCCCCAAAGTAAGCAATATACAGCATGTCACTGGCACCTCACACCTGTTATTCTAACTGTTCAGTTATCTTAAGACCTGGGTCATGACAGTTCAAAGCCAGCCTGGGAAGGGAATTCTCAGGAGACGATCTTCAAAATAACCAGTGAAAAGTAGGGTTGGAGGCATGGTTCAACTGATAGATTGCCAGCAATGCAAGCAAACCAAGGGAGAACAAGCATGCAAATCAAGTGAGAGTGACACCTTGAGTTCAAATCCTGGTACAACAACAAAAAATAGATTAAACACAGGTCATATGCTTAATTAATATTAAATACTGATTATTTTTTATTTCCGTTAAGTATCACATTACTTTTTGTTTGGTTCTCCTATTTTTCTTGGAATTGCATAATTACATGCATTTTAATATAGAACAATGGGCTTTTTTGTGTGTGTGTCCATCATGGGATTTGAACTCTGGGCCTCAGCACTGTCCGTGAGCTCTTCAGTTGAAGGCTACCGCCCTATCCCTTGGCCTAGGCGCTGTCCCTGAACTCTTCAGCTCAAGGCTACCGCCCTACCCTTTGAGCCACAGCACCACTTCCGGTTTCCTGGTGATCAGTTGAAGATAAGAGTCTCATGGCCATTTAGTTCCTCGGACTGGCTTTGAACCTTGATCCTCAGACCTCAGCCTCCTGAGTAGCTAGGATTACAGGTGTGAGCCACCACACCCAGCACAATGGCCTGTTTCCCAATCTGCCATGTAGCTTTGGTTGAAGAAACATTCTTAATATATTTTATAAATACGATTTATCAACTAAAATCAGCAGAATCTACTTTCTCTGTGGCCACACATGGGGACAAATGTTGCACTTTATGATGTGAACCTTGAAGTTAAATGCGAATGTCATACTAAGTATAGTTTCTTCATCACGAAGTTTACTACTGGTTTGCAAAGTAAAAATCTCCTTATGATTCAGCAGGAATGAGTCCCTGGGTCATCCCAGGGAACTGGGGTTGACTTTCCAGAGTTCCCAGTTCCTTGCACGATCTTGCCACAGGAGCTCCCAACTGCCAAGCTTGCTAGTCTTCCTCTGCCCTTGGCTTCTTCCTGAAGATGCTGCTTTCCACCGGAACTCTCACCTCTATGTCTGTGTCACAGGCTCCAGGCCAGGTTTTTAATCTTAGAAATCTGGCTGAGCTCTGAGGCTGTATAGAACAGTTTGCTGAAAATTTAGCCACTTCAGCACTAAAAGTAAGCTGGGAAACTAGATTCCTAGTTCCTGAGTCTCCAGGAAGTTGGTGGGCAGGAGGCTGATTCATCACAGGGAGTCCGGGTGTTGAAAGCAGCTAGTTTCAAGTAGGTACTTGGATGGCTCTTTCTGCTGCTTCTTCTCTCCTGTTTGTCCATTACGGATGTTAACTTCCAGACAACCCTCCTATAACCTTCAGTGTCCTTAATGTACAGACCACAAAAATCACAGTAGAAGAGACAAAAGTGCAACTGTTTAAGATATTTCATTTCCCCAGTTCTGCTCACAGCATGTGATCTGACACTTTCTTGGGAATAAATCATAGATGATAAGAAGAGATGATGTCTAGGAAGAAACAAAAACCTGTCCCAAGCTAGAGACATATCCTAAAGGTGTATAATCTATAGGAGTTCCTTCTGCTTACCTCTCTTCTACCATTTACTATCCTATATGTGATGGTTACTGAACATAAATTCATCACACACTCTGGCTACCCATGCCATCTTCCCTAACCAATTCAGCCTTGCACCTCCAAAGGGAAACACCCTAAAAAACAGTCCAATTACCTTACTACCCTCAAAACGCTGTCTTTCACCTGGCCTGAGTAGCTCACACCTGGAATCCTAGACACTAAAAGGCTGAGATTAAAGGATCACAATTCAAAACTAGCCTAGCAGAAAAGTCTGTGACACTCCATCTTAATTAACCAGCAAGAAGCCAGCCTAGAGATGTGGCTCGAGTAGTAGAACAAGCTAATTGAAAGTGTAAGTCACTTTTCTCCTTTGAAGATAGAGATAAATGAGTCTAAAAATGGAACTCCATTTTCACATTCCTCCAAATGAGTCTAAAAATGGCTTTCCCTCTCCCTATCCTTTCCCCCTTCCCCTCTCCTAGCTAGGTAAGGACTTTACTACTGAACTAATTCTTAGCTTGGGACCTGTCCTTTTTTTTCCTTAATAAACTTTTTAATAATGGTAGATAGGTGTGGAATAGAAAATAGAAATATATTCTTCCAATATAAATTGAGAGAAAACAACAAACTTTATTTGATCTTAATAATAGAGTTCCTTGGTTCTGCCTCCTTAAAGAACTTGAACTGTGGTCATCTTTGTGACACACATTACAATCTCTAGCACCCTAGTAGGAGATAAAGGAATGATGATGCTTTCCTTATAAAAAGCAGAGTAGAATTAAGAAACTGTGTGTAAGACTTGTCTAAGATTTCTAATGCAGTAGGGGCCATATGGAGATTGACAGACACCAAAATTTCCCACTCAGTTTCACTCCTGCAAAACACACAAGACCTAACCTCTAAAGTCCTCACTGACAGTGTTGTTGTATGGCTTGACTCATGGCCTAGGTGCTGTCTCTAAGTCGTTTTGTTCAAGTCTAGAGCTCTACCACTTTGAACCACAGCCTCACTTCCAGTTTTTGAGTGGTTAATTGGAGATAATAGTCTCACAGGGACTTTTCTGCCGACTGACTTCAATCTTCCATCCTCAGATCTCAGCCTCCTGAGTAGCTGGGATTACGGGCTTGAGCCACTACCTGGTACATCACTATGCCCTTTAAGGTTGATACATAAAGCTAGGGTCTACATGGCCTAAGGAATTTAGAAAAATTGAACATATTTCACTAAAAGAAAATAACTTGTAATGGCTTCCCATCTTATCCTCTTTTCTTTCATTTCATTAATGTGTGTTAATTGTACAAAATAATCAGTTTTGCCAGGCACCTGTGGCTCATGCCTATAATCCTAGCTAGTGAGGAGGCTGAGATCTGAGGATTGCAGTTGAACACCAGCCCAGGGAAGAAAAGTCTCCATGAGCCTCACATTTCTGCTTAACCTCTCAAAAACTGGAAGTGGGGCTATGGCTCAAAGTAGTTGCGCATTAGCCTTGAGAAAAAGAGCTCAGAGATAGCACCCAGGCCCTAAGTTCAAGCCCCACATATGACAAAATAATAATAATGGTAGTTAGAAGGATAGTAGTGCGTTTTGTAGGTATTTTCATACAGGTAGATAATGTGTTCTAAAAATAGCCACCCCGATACTCTCTGTGGTCCCTGCTATTCCTACTGGCGGGACCTGATGTTCTTCTATGAAGTGGCGTCTAAAAGCTTCTTAAAGGACTGTCACCCCTCCCCCAGAAGACATTCCATCTAGAATAGCCTGTGCCCTTTCCCACTGAGAGAGCATGCTGCACACATGGGTCTCATTAGTGTCCCATTATCACCATGACTACTCTGACATTCCTCTTCTTCTCATTGCTCCTAGATACTTAATAGATATTAAGTATTTCCCTTTAAAAAAGCCCAACTGTATTCCACACACACTTTACATTGGTTGGAACATTTCTCAAATATTTGCTAGTTCTTCAATTAAACATTACCCACAAGTTGTGGGGTACTGATTGTATTTCTCTGTCTCTTTTTTTTTAGATTTAAAAGGTGTTAATTGGGGCAAATACCCATGAAGACATATGTAGACATATTTCATTAAAACACATCTGGTCGTTTAATTAATTGCCCATAGAGTGCAGTACACTGCTTTGGGAAAACATAACTAAGACTCAGAAAAGACCGAGTGGTTGCTACCACGTGAAATTTACTGTAGCAGGCTTCTTATGTGGGGGGGAGGAGCGCAATTTTATGGGACAAGATGGAGGTTAATTATACAAATCTGTATGGAATGTGCAAGGCAGGAATGTGAAAGTCAGTGATAAGAGCACTTACCTAGAATTCACATGGCCCTGAGTTCAATCCCCGGCACTGCAAAAAAGTGCGTAAAATGTGTAAGAGCATGTCCTTGCTATAATAACTCAATGGAGGCATTACCCCAAAACTACTAAGCAAATAAGCTGGCCTTCCCCAGGCTGAGCACACAGCACATGTCAGCCCTGGAGTCCTCCACATAGCTTCCCATTCATCAAGGCATTGGTTTATTCAACAAGTGTTTATTGAATACCTACCATACAGCAGACCTCATATCATGAGTTGGGATGTAGCAGCAAATCATATAACACATATTCCTGTTCCTTCGGAGGGCAAGTAAGTCTCATCCTTTTTAGTCCTACAAAAAGGTAGGCATCTAATGAAAATAATGTATTTCATCACTAACTTAGACTACCCCTGTGCCATTACATTCTGACCTTTGGAAGACGTAAGGTGAGAGAGATGGAAAACAGGCACAACTATCCTGATGGATGGTTCATTTGAGGTTTCCAGGACTTCAGTGTCTGGATGAACAGAACAGTGAAAGAAGGGTTCTCTTGTTTTTGTGTTAGAAAGGTGTATTGGTTGGGAGTGGTGATACATGTCTGTAATCCCAGCATACTTGGGAGAAGAAGCAGGAAGATCACAACTTCAGGGCCAACTTGGACTGTACAGTATGACTTTGTCTTCAGAAAACAAGAGAGAGGGGAGAGGGAGGGAGAGCGGGAGGGAGGGTAGAGAAAGGAAAAGGGTAAGACTAACAAATCCCTTCCTACTTACTCTAATATAAACTCACTTTAAATAGTATGAAAGCTTATTACTTTACTATGTCAGAGACTGAATTGACCCTGATAGCCTATCAACAAATAATTCCTAATTATTACATGCTGCCCAGAATATAAGCTACTTTGCCCAGCCTCCCTCATACTGTCTTAATCAATAAGATGCAAGCACTAGTGGGCATAAAATCCTGAGACAGATAAATGTCGTTCACTTTCTTTTTTACACTTTACTCTTCCAGCTATCTGTAAGACCTGTGCCATTATCTTTTCTTTTCTTTTTTCTTTCGTAACTGGGCTTGAACTCAGTGCATGGGCACTGTCCCTGGACTTTTTCACTCAAGGCTAACCCTCTATCACTTTGAGCTACCACACCACTTTTGGTTTTCCGGTGGCTAAAGACAGGTGTCTCACAGACTTTCCTGCCTGGGCTGACATTGAACCATGATCCTCAGATCTCAGCCTCCTGAGTAGCTAATGTTACAGGCATGAGTCACAGGTATCTACTGTGAATAAAATGCATCCTTTTTTATTAGCTTATATCAGTTAGACAAGAGTGGGGGTGGGGAATCATTGTTACATCTCCATATATTTTTTATTGTAATTAATAAAAGGGTTACATGATATTTGCCAGATAGAAGGTGCATTAATTCACATACATTGATACCCTTTCACATGTCTTGGTACCCATCACCCTCCCCCCACCCACCACCCACCCCCCATCTTGGTTTTCCCCCTTTCCCTATCAAATTTCAAATAACCAAATACAAATAAATTCAATATATCAGATAACAAAGTGAGATACTGTAACAATATGACATCTCCATATATTTTAACATTGTTTTCCAATCAAGTTCACCCCTTTCAACACACTCCTTAAGACCAGTGCTGCCATCATCTTTCTTTTGAGTGTGTCAGTCCTAGGCTTAAACTCAGGGGCCTGGACACTGTCCCTGAGCTTTTCTGGTCAAGCCTAGTGCTCTATCACTTAAGCCAAGCCTCACTGTGGGCCCTTTTGTCAGTCTTGGGGCTTGAACTCTGGGCCTAGGCGCTGACCCTGAGCTCTTCAGCTCAAGGCTAGCACTCTACCACATTAAACCACATCGCCACCATTTCCTGCTTTCTGGTGGTGAACTGGAGATAAGAGTCTCACGGACTTTTTGTGCCCTTGGCTGGCTTTGAACTGAGATCCTCAGATCTCAGTCTTCTTTGTAGCTAGGATCAGAAGTGTGAGCCACCAGCTCCCACCTTTGATATTAAGGACAAGGGCTCTGCCCCGGAGGTGCTAGAGTGTTGTTCTGGAAGAATCTTGGGCCTCTGAGAACTACACAAAGCAGAGAACCCATGCCAGCTCTAACCTGTGTGCTCGGTGACTTTTCTATGAAACAGACTTAAGAATCCTCTAGCTAAGTTGTTTCCCACAGCCACACCCTCAGACACTGAGGTCAGCAGGAAGTCCTTCTCCAGGCAGAGTTGATACATAGAACCAAAGGAAACAGAGCTTGGCCAGGAAACCAGGCATAAAATTGAGCATTCCCTCAGTCAGTGAAGAAAATCTCACCCTCTTCTGACTGCCCAGATTCTCAAAACCCACCTCATCATGGGAACCACTGAGAAGACTTGAGAGTAGTCACACAGCACAGCGCTAAAACATTCCATCACAATCCCATGCAATGGCCAGAGACATTGGTTGGGTACCCACACCAGTTAGAGTTTGTTGTTTTGCTTTGTTTTTACATTATACAAGGTTAACAAAACAGCATATTCAAAATGGCAGCCTACTTTGGCTTTAGACTTCCCAGGCAACCAAGTCAGCTTGAAACTTCTAACCTAAATACACCCACGAAACAGAAGGTTCTTAAGTGTGCCTTCCCTTACTTTCAGGATTTTCTTGGAACCCAGCAGGAGATGTCCTCCTGGCCAAGGTGCAGTGGTTGCTGAGCAACCGAAGAAGAAGGCTTTTTCTTGCAGCAAAAGCTTATGGCTTGGGAAAGAGGAGGGCATGACCACTCGGCAGATACTAAAGCCCATGGAGCCCAAGTGCACTTTCCTTTCCTCATGAGTTTTCCACTCTCTCTCCAGTGTCATGAAACTGGCAGGATATTCTACCAGAAATATCTCATGAGAAGCAGCTTCGCCACAGAGATTTGCACCAAGGCATGTAGCCTCATGAAGAGTAAGGTGACACTTAATTTTCTATGCACAGCCATTGTGAGTTGATGCAATCCCCTTCAAGCACGCTCCAAGTCAACTCCAGAAAACCTGTGGGAGTCACACACAAGAGTCTGCCTGGAAGCCAGACTTTGTGGCTAAATTGAATTAAGCTTTATGTGTGGCTTTTTTGGAAAAATTAATTGTATGACCCATTTACCAGAGCAAAAACTGCAGATGTTCCCAGGAGAGGGGGCACCCATCCCAATTCTGTAATAGTAAGCTTTCCACGATGATAATAGATAAGAAGATCAAAGGTAAACATGGGTTCTTATTTTTTAAAACTGGGTGCAGTCTTTCTGGACTGCAGAATTTGTTTTGTTTTGTTTTGTTTTGTTTTCTCCTGTGATCCTCACCAAAGGTAGAGTGGTAACAAGATGCTCCCAGAGTGATGCACTACCTTGTAACTTCTGTTCTTGGCAAGTATCCAGCATGTCATCTTTGTGCTTAGAACCATCAGCTACATTGTTTTTCCTACCACTAACTCCTCTGTATGTAAGAGGAGTTCTATTCTTATGACAAAACACGACAACAAAATAAACATTTCTCTAAGAAGTCATTTTATGTGTTCTCTCCTAAATTTTCTTAGTTCACAGTTACCATGGGCTTAATAAACAAATCCCTGTCTTCCCTAAATCCATGAAATACAATATAAGACATATGTGCACACGTTACCAGATGGTGCACTGGTAATCAAAAAAGGCAACCTTGGGAATTCATGATACGTACAGGATCGAAGTTGAGATGCAAAACAGTTATTTAAAAACAAGATCAACCTAACTAATGGATTTGTCCTTAATAAAATGTGTGTGTGTGTGTGTGTGTGTGTGTGTGTGTGTGTGTGTGTGTGTGTGTGTGCTGGTCCTGGGGCTTGAACTCAGAGCCTGGATGCTGTTCCTGAACTTTTGTCCTCCAGGCTAGTGCTCTATACCTTGAGCTATACCTCCACTTCTACACTTCTAGCTTTTTTCTTTTTCTTCTTCTTTTTTTTTTTTTTTTTTTTTTTTGGAGATGGGAGGGTGATTAATTACCAATAAATCTCACAGGATTTCCTGTCCCAGCTGGCTTCAAACCAGAATTCTCGGGTCTCAGCCTCCTGAGTATGTAGGATTATAGGCATGAGCCACTGGTGCCCCATTTCAATGGAATCTTTTGTGTGTGTGCTAGATTGGGGACTTGAACTCAAAGCTTGTACTCTGGCTTTGCTTTTTCATTCAAGGCTAATACTCTTATCACTTGAGCCACAGCTCCATGTCTGGCTTTTTGCTGTCTTATTGGACTTAAGAGCCTCACAGACTTTTCTGCATGGACTGGCTTCCAACCAGAATCCATCCATGCTGCACCTGTAAAGTTAGACCCAAGACACTGATTGACCTCATCTATGGGAGGTGACTCCAAACCACTCCCTCTGTTCAGTGTGGTAGCCATGGCTACTTCAAAAGGGATTCAGCTTCAGAACCTCACTTCCATTCTGCCAAAGCTGTTCTGTCATACTGGGAAAAGGGGCAGTCCTTCCTCAACTTGCCTCCCATGGTCACTTTTCTGCTTGCTTCAGAGCAAAGGCTTAGCTCTTGCTCATCCAGAATCCTGCAATGGGTTATAAACCAAAAGAGTTCCTAAAAAGACACATTTAATCACAGTGTCACAAATATGAATCCACAGTCGACTCACTAGCTCACTATTAAGCTCTTTTCCCAGTGAAACTCACCTGTTTGCACTATTAGTGTGTGCTAACAATTATAATATTTTGAGAATTGTATTTCTCTATTGTTTTTCATCAGAATTTTGTATTGCTTTGGTTTAATTGTAGTAATAGCCACCATAATCTATTGCTTTGGTTTAATTGCAATAATAGCCACCATAATCCAATATAAACACTTTTAAAATACAACTTTTTGTTCATATAAAACAACATATAGGGCCTGGAGTTTAGCCTAGTGGTAGAGTACTTGCCTAGCATGCACAAGGACCCGGGTTCAATTCCTTGGTACCACATACACAGAAAAAAGCCAGAAGTGGTGCTGTGGCTCAAGTGGTAGAGCTCTAGCCTTGAGAAAGTCCAAGGACAGTGCTCAGGCCCTGAGTTCATGGCCCAGGACTGGCAAAAAAAAAAAAAAACCAACATATACATGCGTTGTTCAAAACATTACCAGGGTGATCAACAGAAAACCTTCCAGCACAAAAGCATATAATATTAACCTAAAATTCTAAGAGAAGGAAAAGAGATACAAGGTCTAGAAAGCAGAAAATAAAGAAATTTTAAATCAGTATATTGTGTGTCTGTCTGTTTGTCTGTCTGTTTGTATCTGTGTGTGTGCCAGTCCTTGGGCTGGAACTCAGGGTCTGAGCACTGTCCCTGGGCTTCTCTGCTCAAGGCTAGTTCTCTGACACTTGAGTCACAGCTCCACTTTTGGCTTTTTAGTAGTTAATTTGAGAAAAGACTGTCATGGACTTTTCTAACCCGGCTACCTTTGAACCACACTCTTCACATCTCACCAACCTGAGTAGCTAGAATAACAGGTATAAAACACTAGTGCTCATGTATCAGAAAAAAAAAATTACTGCTATAGCAAAACCTGCTCATACATTTTTAAACAGGTCATAATTTCATTGGATTACATGTTATAAGATTCATTAAAATAAGGAGTATCATTCATTTTAAATATCAATATATATGAAATAGTAGTATTCAACAAATCTTTGATAATTATTCAAAATTTTAGTGACAATATTAGATAGTTTTTATTGTGCTGGTTCTGGACTTGAATTCAGAGCCTAGGTGCTGTCCCTGAGCTTTTTTTTTTTTTTTTTGGCCAGTCCTAGAGCTTGAACTCAGGGCCTGAGCACTATCCTTGGGTTTTCCCAAGTTTAGTGCTCTACCCCTTGAGCCACAACACCACTTCTGGCTTTTTCTACGTATGTGGTACCAAGGAATTGAACCTGGGTCTTCATGCATGCTAGGCAAGCACCCTTACCACTAGTCCAAACTAGGCCCTTTCTGAGCTTTCTTGCTCAAGGCTAGAACTCTACTACTTTAACTGCTTCTGGGTTTTTGGTGGATAATTGGAGGTAAGAGTCCCACAGATCTTCCTACCTAGGCTGGTTTTGAACTGCAATCCTCTGATCTCAGCCTCCTGAGTAGCTAGGATTGCAGGCGTGAGCCATCAGTACTTGGTTTAGATGGTTAGTGTTCAAAATTCATTTCAGAGATATGCAAGCAAAATGTTTTATTGTCATGTGTATGATTTTTTTAAAAATAAAATAAAAATAGGGTCTGGGCCGGCAGTTTGACCTAGTGGTAGAGTGCTTGCCTAGCATGCACGAAGACCTGGATTCAATTCCTCAGTATCACATACATAGAAAAAGTCAGAAGTGGTGCTACGGCTCAAGTGGCAGAGCTCTAGCCTTGAGGAAAAAGCCCAAGGACAGTGCTCAGACCCTGAGTTCAAGCCCCAGGACTGGTAAAAAATAAAAATTAAAAAAAAATAGGGCCTAAAAAAGGTGTAAAGGGAATTTGTTACAATATAGAGAAACTAATAAGCATATATTCATCAATGCTACAATGACAATGAAAAATCAAAGTAACCTTTATTTAGTCCAAGAGGGGTCACTTTTAGCAAACTTTTAAGAGCTGAGTAAGGTCAAAAAGGCACTAGGACCTTCCAATGAGATAATCTGGATGGCTTCAGAACTTCTGAGGGTCCATCAGTGTGGCTTCTTTATCCCATATTTCTCATTTTTTTTCTTTTTTCTATGTGTGAACTCTGGGCCTGCGGGTTGTCCCTGAGCTCTTCAGCTCAAGGCTACTGCCCTACCCCTCAAGCCACAGCCCCACTTCTCACTTTCTAGTGATTAATTGGAGATATAACTCTCACGTTCTTTAGTGCCAGCGCTGTCTTTGAATTGTGATCCTCAGATCTCAGCCTCATGAATAGTTAGGATTACAAGTGTGAGCCACCGCGCCCGGCTCCAATTCATTTCTTTAAGTGTTAGATTTACACTACAGAATTGTGTCCCTAAACAACAAGCCTTAAGCTTTCATAATGAATTTTTAAACAAACACTTCCCTTTCACTCTAGGTAAATTCATTCCCAGGTCTGCCTAGAAGACCTTCTGTTTCTGCTACTGAGCTTCCAAAGATGACAGACATAACTGTTTGATTGCCAAGGAGAAATTGGGGCTAACTCTTCAACTTGAAAGATTTAACCCATCTCCTAGGCTCAGAGAATGTGTGCGACTGAAAAACAGTGACCAACATGGTCATTTTATGTTGTCCTGACAAGGAGTCAAAATTATATTGTTTACAAATTTCCTATAGCACTTTTCATTTGCCACTGTGTCTGGAAATATGATCTGTTATAAAACTATTGCATCTCTTATAACCAAAGCCAGCTGAAGTTCAATGACATCAGACTAAAGAATGGAAAAATCCTCCAAAACCTTTCTTTACAATATGTTGAACTGAGTTCATTAATTTAAAAATAAATTTGCATAGATTCCAAAAATTTGGCATGAAGGTTAGACTTTTATACCTAAAAGAAAAGAAGGAAGAACAATGAAGATGAGGAAGAGGAAATAAAGGAAAGAGAGACATAAGGAAGGCAGAAATAAGAAATGACACCACTTCTAAAGTTTTATGACTCTATAGAAAGCTTTAGAAATTACTGAGTCTATATAATAATTTCTTTGCATAGGCATTTCCTTCCCATTTACTATCACATTCTCTAAATGTTTCGTCAGAAAGTTATTTGAAAGTGTAGTAGCAGATATCTGTAATCCCAACACTAGAAAAGCTAAAGTAAAAGGATCATCGGTTTGAAGCCAGCTGGGCTACAGTTTAAGACCCTGTCTCAAATACATGTGTGTAGATGTATGTGTGTGTGTGTGTGTGTGTGTGTGTGTGTGTGTGATAATTTATTGGATAAGTAAATGAATATAAACAAATAGATCATTCTAGAAGATAAAGATAGAAGAGTAACTAAATCTTGGAAATGAAGAATTAAAAGTAATGAAAACAAAAAGAAGCTATTACTGAATTCAATATTCAATCCCTTTTAACACCCTACATTATACTCAGTGTATTTTCTAAAAATAGACTATGTGTTTGGCTTTTGCAGCCTGGTAACAATAAAAAAGAAGATATTGAGTTAGGAAAGGCCACTAGTATCTCTGTGGACCTCTCATTCACAAGCCCTCCATGTGAATTGTAGCTCTAGCCAGATGGTAGACTTGAATGAAAATCATTGAGCCTTCCAAGCCTTTTTCCCTTTCTCTTAAGACAGGGAAGACAACAACTAACTCTCAGAGATGTGAACCACAAGTCTCTGGAGCACCCCATGTTCAGTAAATATTTAAAACAATTGGTTAAACAGCTCATGGTTTCCATTAAATAAAAAATAAAACCAACTCCTAGGACCAGCTAGCAAATAGCTAATCTATACTAGCAGAGCAGCAATAAAACTCAAGTCAAGGGGGGCCGGGAGTTTGGTCTAGTGGTAGAGTGCTTGCCTAGCATGCACGAAGACCCGGGTTCAATTCCTCGGTACCCCACATACATAGCAAAAAGCCGGAAGTGGTGCTGAGGCACAAGTGGTAGGGTGCTAGCCTTGAGAAAGTCCAAGGACAGTGCTCAAGCCCTGAGCTCAAGCCCAGGACTGGCAAAAAAAAAAAAACAACCTCAAGTCAAGATCAGACACTGGTGGCTCACCCCTGTAATCTAAGCTCCTCAGGAGGCTGAAATCACAGTGTGAAGCCAAGAGAAGGAAAATCTGTGAGATTCTTATCTCCAATGAACAACCTGAAAACTGGAAGTGCACCTGTGTGGCTCAAAGTGGTAGAAAACTAGCCTTGAGTAAAACAGCTCAGGTTCAGGGCCCAGGCTGTGAGTACAAGTCCCACAACCGGAAGAAAAAAAATCAAGTAAAAATAAGATAAATTTCTTGAGCAACATTTGAGTTGTGAGTGAATTATTGTAAAAAAAAAAAAAATACATAGGGGCTGGGAGTTTGGCCTAGTGGTAGAGTGCTTGCCTAGCATACACGAAGACCTGGGATCGATTCCTCGGTACCACATACATAGCAAAAAGCCAGAAGTGGTGGTGTGGCTCAAGTGGTAGAGCCCTAGCCTTGAGAAAATCCAGGGACAGTGCTCAAGCCCTGAGCCCAAGCCCAGGACTGGCAATAAATAAATAAATAAATAAATAAATAAATAAATAAATAAAAGAAAAACTAAACTGCTAAAAAAAAAAAAATGTCGGGAGTTTGGCCTAGTGGTAGAGTGCTTGCTTAGCATGCACGAAGACCCAAGTTTGATTCCTCAGTACCCCACATACATAGCAAAAAGCCAGAAGTGGTACTGAGGCTCAAGTGGTAGAGTGCTAGCCTTGAGAAAGTCCAAGGACAGTGCTCAGGCCCTGTGCTCAAGCCCAGGACTGGCAAAAAAAAAAAAAAAAAAAAAAAAAGAGAACATAGTTTCAGACTTCTTCATATGGCATTTGGGTTAGGTTGTAAATGTATGTATGTGTGTATTACACAGGTGTTTTAACTTAGTAGCTCTGGGACTAAAATCTTCACACATTTGCCCAGGCAAATTTGTGTTATTTTCTTCAGAGATAAACTGAGCTTCCTGGTTGCACTTTCCTCTCCCAGAACTTTCCACAGCTGGATGGAACCTGTGAGCTTTCTGTGCTGGAGAAAGCAGGTAAATCCATCAGATCATATTAACATAATTTTAATGGATTACATGGTGACAAGTGCTGGACTCACTAAGTAGGTGGCAGGTTTCCCAAATGGATCTCCCAAGAGGACTGTAGACTATACGCACACCCAGCCTGCTTTGTCTTGGCCACATCGTTCAGCTCCAGATCTATGGGGATTCGAGTCTGCAGACTCCCGTGTCTCATTCTACCTCTGAAAATCCAGTTGCTGAGCAGTGATGATTTTTCCACACCTCCCTCAGGCTGTGTCAGCACACAAAGCCAATGTATTTGTAATCTTTAGAACTCATTAACGAAAAGGGTATGTAACTAGTGCTGTTACCCACCACTCCAGCTCCCAGCCATACTGTTCTCCCAAAACTCAGAATAACAAGATCCCATTAATGAGATCCCACCCAGCTGTCCCTGATGGTCTGGAAGCAATAAGGTCATGTTTAATTACCACTTGGGCCTGGCTTTACCAGCAGCAGAACCATAGCCCCTGCTGCCTCCCAAGTTAACAGCCCTTAGAGCCCATAAAAGATGTTGACTACAAGCCAGATCACATTTTCCCACAGAGGTCAAAATTGCCATGTTTCTTTGAAAGCTCTGTGTGTGTGTGAGACAGAGAGAGAGAGACAGAGAGACATAAAGAAACAGAGAGAAAGAGACCAAGAACTAGGGCTTGAATTCAGGGCCTTAGCTTTTTCCACTTAAGGATGATGCTCTACCACTAGAGCCACAGCTCCACTTCCATCTTTTTGCTGGTTAATTAGAGAAGGAGTCTCATATTTGTCTTTCCAGAATGGCTTAAAACTATGCCTCTATCTGAAAAAAAAATCAAGTGTAATTCTGAATTCAAGTCCCCAGCACCTGCCAAGGGAGGATTAAAAAAACAAGAAGGGCAGGGAGTTTGGCCTAGTGGTAGAGTGCTTACCTAGCACACACGGAGACCTGGGCTCAATCCCTCAATACCACATACTTAGAAAAAGCTGGAAGTGGTGCTGTGGCTCAATAGAGCTCTAGCCTTGAGAAAGCCCAACGTCAGTGCTCAGGCCCTGAGTTCAAGCCCCCAGGACTGGCAAAAAGAGAAGAAGAAGAAGAAGAAGAAGAAGAAGAAGAAGAAGAAGAAGAAGAAGAAGGAGGAGGAGGAGGAGGAGGAGGAGGAGGAGGAGGAGGAGGAGGAGGAGGAGGAGGAGGAGGAGGAGGAGGAGGAGGAGGAGGGAGGGAGAGGGAGGAGGGAGGAGGAGGAGGAGGAGGAGGAGGAGGAGGAGAGGAAGAGGAGGAGGAAGAGAGGAGGAGGAAGAGGAGGAAGAGGAGGAGGAGGAGGAGGAGGAAGAAGAGGAGGAGGAGGGCAACAACAATGATGAGAATGCCAATGGCAACAACAATAATATATAAAATACAATGCAGTGCTGCCCTAGCTGAGGTTGGACAGTGGCTCTGGGAGGCACAGGACAAGACACCTCTTCCTGATAGACAAGTCATCTCCGGTCTCCAGCATCATACCCTACAGGCGTGGCTCCAGGACACATGGCAGGTCTGGCTCCCAACCTTGCATTCGAACTGGGAAAATTCCAAATTCACTTGGCCACCTTTTGTGATCCCATTGTACCCTTTCAAAACCTAGATCATAAGATAGATCCTTCCTGTAAAGGCTTTCGCCACATCATTTTATTTTCTTTAGACCACACACACACACACACACACACACACACACACACATCTATGAGTCACCCATCTGCCCAGCCAGTCTTCTAGCAACATCTTCATATAAGGATGGAAATGTCAAAATCAATTTTCTGGAGATGAAATAAAAAATGACATTTTTATCCTAAAATTATCTTTATAGCAGAATTTATGAGAGTAGGAACATGTCCTGAGGGATAAGATGGAAGGCACATTTGAAAGGTCATTTTAATCTGTGCTGGAGAAGGTCCTCCAAGAAACTCTCCTGATCTCCAGAAACCAGAATGCTGCTTAAATGTTCTCTTATTGTTAACAGCTAGATTTCATGATGTGCTGGCTGCATCTCATGGCTAAAGGTTTGGCAAGGTATTTTTACATGGGAAAACTGAGCTTGTTGGAGTCATAGACGAAGACTGTGCATCACACAGTTCCCGCTGCCAGCAATGCTTGGAGCTGCCCGGAGCCCCATCGACTGTCAGAAGCTTCAATCTACACAGAATTCACAATGACTCTTAAAACTGTAACCCAGTTTAAATTAGATCATCACCTAGGACTGGTTATAGAAATGATCAAAATGCAGACTTGTTCCTTTTCCACAAAAGAGACAAAGTTCTTGAGTGCTAAGTGGAAAAAGTTCTTCCCACATCTGCCCCTGCCCCACTAAATGAATGCACAGAATAAAAGTTATCCATTTGAAGGGTGCCAAATTGGTGACCTTCTCTTGGTCCTCACCCCCGACTTGGATTGGTACCAACATATAGACAATTGCTACTGAATGCCATGGAGACAACTCTGGCAACTCAGGAGACAACTGGAGTCTGCTAATTAGCAGCGGTGGCAGTCACTATAGCCCAAGGCCTGGCAGCCAAGCCAGTGACAGGAGAAGAGTCAGAGAACTCATTTAAAAAGATGTCAGCCTGGCTCACGCCTGTAATCCTAGCTGGGAGGCTGAGATCTGAGGATCGAGGTTCAAAGCCATCCAAGGCACAAAAGTCCGTGAGACACTTATCTCCACCTAACCACCCAGAAAGTGGCACTGTGGCTCAAGAGGTAGGGTGGTAGCTGAAGAGCTGAAGAGCTCAGGGATAGCAGCAAGGCTCAGAGTTCAAGCCCCACAACCGACCCCCCTCCCCCGCAAAAAAATATCCAGAGTATATCAATCACCTTTATCCCAAAACAATTAGGGTGGTATAGGGGTTTGGGGATCAAACTCATGCCCCTTGAAATTCGCCCTGCAGGCCACCCCAACCCTGAAAATTTGAGATGTTTTTGGATTTTAGCATTTTCTGGGCTCATCCCTTCCCCTAATCAGAGCAGCAGATTTAGGAACCAGGATGCACTGTGGGGAAGGGGCAAGCTGAGGGTGCCCCGGCCCACAGGCGCACTGCAGCAGCTCTGCCCTCAGCAGAGGGATGGACACACAGGCAGAAGACAAGATGTCTGGATCAGAGAAGAGACTGCTGGGTCTCTTGCTAGGTCTGCTTCATTGCTTCCTGCCACCAGTCCAGCTTGGCCTGGAAAGGAGACAGGGCCTGGGCTGCAGGTGGGATTGCTGTGTGGCCAGCTGAGAGGAGCTGGGGGGAGGGAGGTAGGGGAAGTAGAGAGGGACGGGGGAGGGGGGAGACACACCCAATGAATACTTGTGTGTCCTGGGTCCTGAGAAGGAGACAGGTCACTGACTGTATGGAAGAAACTTCCTTCCTTCTTGCCTTAGTTTCCTTCCTTTCTCATCCCTTACAGGCAAATCAGCTAAAGGCAGGATGAACTGTCTGAAGGAGGAAGAAATCAAAACAGCTTTTAAATGACTGCAGGTCATGTCCTGTTTGAAACAATAAGGAAAGAGCAGCGTGCTAACTCTCCCACAGAGGCCATGCAGACACCAGGCCCAGCCAAAGAGATTTCACTAGTGCTGTCTTTCTAACTAGAACTGAGGCTGAGCCACAAACTTCCCTTCTTTTTTTTTTTTTTTTTTTTTTTTTTGTGAGTCATGGGGCTTGAACTCTGGGCCTGGGCGCTGTCTCTGAGCTCTTCAACTCAAGGCTACCACCCTACCCCTTGAGCCACAGCACCACTTCTAGCTTCCTAATGGTTAATTGGAGATAAGAGTCTCAGAGTCTTCAGTGCCCAGACTGGCTTTGAACCACGATCCTCAGATCTCAGCCTCCTGGGTAGCTAGGATTATAGGCATGAGCCACTGCGCCCATCTTTCTTGCCTTCTTTCAAAGTTGCCTAACCATTCCACACCAACCACTGAAAACTCATTTCTTATATTCTTTCTTACATTGCAGACATTGCTTATGTTGCTTATATATGTATATTTTTTGTGGGAGGCATGGGCACAGTCCTTGGGCTTTCTCAAGGTTAGTGGTCTGCCTTTTGAGCCACAGTACCACTTGTAGCTTTTTCTATGTATACAGTGCTGAGATATCAAACCCAGGTCTTCACACATGCTAGGCAAGTACTCTACCACTAGGCCAAACTCCCAGCCCTTCTATTTCTTATAGATATAGGTATCTTATATTGCAGATATTGCTGCCTCATCTTTCCCCCAAGAGATGAGCTCCAATGTAGTGATCCAGAATAGGTGCCTGGAGCTCCTTCATCTTTGACCTGTCTTTTCGATCTTCGTGCATAGAAAGAAGAAGTTAGAGCTGGGCACTGGTGGCTCATGCCTTGTTATCCTAGCTACTCAGGAGACTGAGATCTGAGGATCAAGGTTCAAAGCCAGCCCAGGCACTAAAGACTCTTACCTCCAATTAACCACCAGAAAACCAGAAGTGGCACTGCGGTTCTAGGAGTAGCCTTGAGCTGAAGAGTTCAGGGACAGCCCTCAGGCCCAGAGTTCAAGTCCCATGACCAAACCAAAAAAAAAAAGAAAAGAAAAGAAAAGAAAAAGAAAGGAGAGGATAAGCAACAATAAAGCAGGATTTTAGCCTACTGATAGAGTGCTTGTCTAGCATTCACAAAAACCCAAGTTCGATTCCTCGGCACCACATACATAGAAAAGCCGGAAGTGGTGCTATAGCTCAAGTGGTAGAGCATGAGCCTTGAGGAAAGCCCAAAGATGGTGCTCAGACCCTGAGTTCAGTCCCTTGAACTAGGGAAAAGAAGGAGGAGGAGGAGGAAGAGGAGGAGAAGGCAGCTGTGGTTCAAGTAGTAGAGTTCTATCCTTGAGAAAGCCCAAGGACAGTGCTCAGGCCCTGAGTTCAAGCCCCAGGACTGGCAAAAAAAAAAAAAAGAATTTACCTGTTTTTGCTCATGTTTAGGATTGACTGACAACTTAAGAAACGTTCATTACTTTTTTAAATTTTCATAGGAAAGGTAACTGTCTTCAGAGCATTCTCCTGAATCTCTGCCATCAGGCCATCCAGTGGCAAATATTACTTAAACATTCTATGTTCTCCTAAGGAGGCAGGATGCCATAGCAGCACATCTTGCTATTGTCATTATTTTTTTCTTTTTTAAATTATTACTATAAAGGTGATATCCAGACAGGTTGCAGACACATATATCAGGTAAAGAATACTTTTGGGGGCGGGGGGTTGTTTGTTTTTGCTTGTTTGTCTCTTAGGGCATGGGTGCTTTCCCTGAGTTTTAGTGCTCAAGGCTAGTACTATACCACTTTGAGCCACAGTGCCACTTCCGGCTTTCTGGTGGTTAATTGGAGGTAAGAGTCTCACAGACTGACTTCAAACTGAAATCCTCAGATCTCAGCCTCCTGTGCAGCTAGGATTATGGGCATGAGCCTAAAAACCAGCACCAGACAAAAGTATATTGCTTTGGGGCCAGGAGTTTGTCCCAGTAATATAGTGCTTGCCTAACATGCCTGAAGACTCAGGTTTGACTTTTTGGTACCACATACATAGAAAAGCCAGAACTGGTGCTATGGCTCAAGTGGTAGAGCACTAGCCTTGAGAAAAGCCCAAGGACAGTGCTCGGTCCCTGAGTTCAGTCCTCAGGACTAGCAAAAACAGAAAAAACATACACTGCTGTTTGGACAATGTTACCCCTTCCCCACTCTCTCCCAGTTTTTCCCTCCCATGCCCACTCACAAGTTGTATAGTTCATTTTCAACCTAGTGTTCAGTGACTACCACTGCTGCATTTGTTTACCCTTTGTCCCTCCATTTGTTGTCATAATGCTTTAGAAAGCTACCCATATGAATACTTTTTAAATTTTTATTAGCATATATTGATTTTATGAAGTAATTGGTTGTATTATGCGTTTCATATGCAAGATATAACATATATATATGACAGCCTTTTATGTGTACATAACATACATACACATATGCACATACATACATGTATGCATATATCACACATGCATATATGTACACATATATACTTATATACATGCTTACATATGTACATATATATGTATTTCATTGGTCCATCTATTGATAAGCACCAGACTGGTTCCATAACTTTAAATAATACCATGATAAATACATGATATTAAAAAGGAAGGATTAAGATAACATAAAATTGGTATCTGGGAAAGTAGGCCAAATCACTGTAAATAGACTTATCCCAGGGCTGGGAACATGGCTTAGTGGTAGAATATTTGCTTAGCATTCATGAAGCCCTAGGTTCGATCCCTCAGTGCCACATGAACAGAAAAAGCCAGAAGTGGTGCTGTGGCTCAAGTGGTAGAGTGCTAGCCTTGAGGAAAAGCAGCTCAGGGATGGTGCCCAGGCCCCAAGTTCAAGCCTCAAGACTGGCAAAAAAAAAAAAAAAAAAAAAAAAAAAACCTGTTAGCCCAGCTGCATGCATTGTGGGCTGGAATCATAGTAGGGCTGGTCAACCAGCCACAACATGAGAGCAGTAACCATCCAGACATCAAGAGGAATGGGTGTTCTGTTCTAAGCTCAAGGTTCCTGAGGTCCCAGGGGCATGCAGAGCCCATGAGACAAGAGGAGTGTGGTCCCCACACACTCATAGAGAAAGAGCACATCAGCCAGGAATCAAGAAATTGACTCTAGTCCTCTCAGCTGCTGCCCCCACTTGACTTAATTTATTAATGACTTGAGTACTTTTTTTTTTTTTTGCCAGTCCTGGGCTTGAACTCAGGGCCTGAGCACTGTCTTTGGGCTGTCTCAAGGCTAGGGCTCTACCACTTGAGCCTCAGCACCACTTCCAGCTTTTTTGTATGTATGTGGTACACAGGAATAGAACCCAGGTCTTCGTGTATGCTAGGCAGGCATTCTACCACTAGGCCAAACTCCCGGCCCAGTAATTTTTTTATTAACACTGATTTTTTACAACATGTTTCAAATGTCAAGTTTAACAAATAAGTATTTAAGAATGGAATCTATATACCATCATTGGCACATAAATTTAAGAACAAACTTAAAATTAAGCTGAGAGTTTGTATGTCATAGATACATACTGACCTAAATAATATATCATTATGTCTATAGAGTATATATCCCATCAGAGATTCATAACTATTTATGTTTATATAGTTATAGCTCCACGTTCATGTGATTGACCTTGAGTACCCAAATATTGAGTCATTGCTCTTGTACTGTTTGGATCTAATATCCACCTATTAAGAATACCATGTAGGGCCGGGAGTTTGGCCTAGTGGTAGCGTGCTTGCCTCACATGCACGAAGACCTGGGTTCCATTCCTCGGTACCACATACATAGAAAAAAGCAGAAAATGGTGCTGAGGCTCAAGTGATAGAGCTCTAGCCTTGAGAAAGTCCAAGGACAGTGCTCAGGCCCTGAGCTCAAGCCCAGGACTGGCAAAAAAAAAAAAAAAAAGAATACCATGTGCCTTTTGTTCCTTTGGTCTTGACTTATCTCACTCAACATGATTTGCTCCAGTTTCATCCACTTTCCAGCAAATGCCATTATTTTATCTTATTTGTTGGCTATGTAGAATCCCATTGTGTGTGTGTGTGTATGTGTGTGCGCGCGCGCACACACACGCCACATTTTTTGTATTCATTCATCCGCAGTAGGGCATCTGGGTTGTTTCCATTGTTTGGCTATTGTGAATAGTGCAGAGATGAACATGGCTGAGCAAGTGTCCTTATCATGTCCTGGGTTATGATGCTCTGACTTGGGTACTTTTCAAGTCAGCTCTTTTTAATTTCTCATCAGCATGTATTCAGTGGGGTGCAGTGTGACATTTCCATGCATGCACATGGCATTTGTTGGCCAAATCCAACTTATCTTTCCCCACTCTCTATCCTTCCATGCCCACCCTTTTCAAGCGCCAGAAGTAACAAACATTCAGGTAAACTTATGTTTCTGAGAAATTGAATGAAATGAAAAAGTAAGTGCCATGGTAAACCACCAACATTTCCTGAAAAATAGTGGGACCAGGTGGCTCGGGCCTGTAATCCTAGCTACTCAGGAGGCTGACATCTGACGACTGTGATTCAGAGCCAGCCTGGATGGTATAGTCTGTGAGACTCTTATCTCCAATTAATCACAGAAAATGCCAGAAGTGATGCTATAGCTCAAGTGGTAGAATGCTAGCCTTTTTTTTTTTTTTGGCCAGTCCTGGGGCTTGAACTCAGGACCTGGCCACTGTCCCAGAGATTCTTTTGCTCAAGGTTAGCATGAGTCACAGTGCCAGTTCTGGCTTTTTCTGTTAATGTGGTACTGAGAAATTAAACCCAAGGCTTCATGCATGCAAGGTAAGCACTCTACCACTAAGCCACATTCCCAGCCCTAGAGTTCTAGCCCTGAACAAAAGGAGCTTAGGAAAAACACCCAGTCCCAGAGTTCAAAGCCCAGGAATGGCACATACAGACATAAAGTTTTTAGTGGTAGACAGGCATCAGTGGCTCATGCCTATAATCCTAATTACCAAGGGAAGCTGAGGGCTTGAACTCTGAGCCTGGATGCTGTCCCTGAGCTCGTTCAAGGCTACTGCCCTACCCCTTGAGCCACAGCCCCACTTCCCATTTTCTAGTGATTAATTAGAGATGAGAGTCTCCCGTTCTTTAGTGCCCGGGCTGGCTTTGAATCACAGTCCTCAGATCTCAGCCTCCTAAGTAGCTAGGATTACAGACGTGAGCCACCACACCTACCCATAAGTCTTATAGACTTAATCCAATTAGCCACTAGAAAACTGGAAGTGGCACTGGAGTTCAAAGTAGTAGAGCACTAGCCTTGAGCAGAAAAAGCTCAGGGACAGCATCCAAGCAGTAAATTCAATACCCATGGGCAACAACAAGAACAACAACAACAAAAAAAAGTGGGAGATTGGCATTGTGAGTCCTTGTGACAAAGTGTTTGGCTTTACACTGCAGGAAATCCCTCTACCAGGCAGCATAGAAGACCTTACTAGGCTCTATACACAAATACAAATGAAGGGGCCAGGAGTTTGGCCTAGTGGTAGAGTGCTTGCCTAACATACACAAAGACCCAAGTTCCATTCTTCGGTAACACATGCATAGAAAAAAGCTGAAAGTGGTGCTGTGGCTCAAGTGAAAAAGCTCTAGCCTTGAAAAAGCCCAAGGACAGTGCTTAGGCCCTGAGTTCAAGCCCTAGGACTGGCAAAAAAATAAAATACAAATGAAGCCAGACATTTGGAAAGAAAACACCGTTTATTATTCTCATTACTTCTGAAAATAATGCAAACACAATTAATGATTGAATTGTGTGCTTCATGGGCAGGAAAGCAGGAAGGACTAGAGATGCTCTGAATTCTCTTTGAAGATCCATCAGGACATAGAATTGGCCAGCACACCAGATAGGAAGGGAAATGGCAAGATCTAAGAACAGAGTGAAGACACTCAGAACAGATGGTTTACGTTTTTTGTTTGGTTTGGGTAGGGTTGTTTAGTTTTACTTTGTTTTAGAGGTTATGGGCTTGACCTCAAGGCCTGGGCACTGTCCCTGAGTCTCTGTGCTCAAGGGTCCTGCTCTACCACTTGAGCCACAGCACCACTTCTGCTTTTGAGTAGTTAATTGAAGAGCTTCAGAGGGACTGTTCTGCCCAGGCCGACTTCAAACCTCAATCCTGAGATCTCAGCCTCCTGAGTAGCTAGTATTATAGGCATGAGCCATCCGTGCCCAGATAGATGGTTTAAGTTTTGAAGTGCTAGCATGATGCTAAGGACAGAGACAATGGTCAGGACTTTTAGTGCCTTTTATACAAGTCCTTGGAATTGAAACGAGGGGAACCTTCTTAGACTGACTTGGGAATCCTGCATATGCTCGCTCAGACAGAATTCAAAGTGAGAACAACTAATAGCCAATTCAGATGTATTGGGGAAAAGGCTAGTGAATCTACTGACTTTATCAAGACCTGCCAGTTTCTTCTCTTTTACATTCTAATAGCTCCTGGAATATTAAATATGAAAAATAGAGCTTTTAGGAATTGGCAATACTGGTACTAGATCTAGAGACTACTAAACAGTGAAAAGTTGTCTCTTATGCAAATAATTACCAGCTTAAAACCTTTCCATGACAGCTCAGCCTGTCCAAAGAACTGTGTTTATTTTTGGATTTACAGAGTGAAAGTTGTAGAATGTTTTTAAAATCAAAACTAAAGAATATTGATTGTCTCACTCCCCTATGCCCTCTGTTTTATTCCTAAATGCAATTTGGAATTGAGGCAGCCATAGAAACTCTTAACTCAGAGTTTGGGCATCATCCAATCAATTCAGATTTAGAGAATTCATGAGAAATGATCATATAAATCCATTATTTCTCAGAATTTGTCCTTTTTTTTCAGTTGTGGGGCTTGAACTCAGCACCTGGGCACTGTCCCTGAGCTTTTTGTGTTGAAGGATTGCACTCTACCCTTTGAGCCACAGCTCCACAAAATGTGTTCTTCAAATACATGAAAATACTCTTGTAATTATGATTCCACATCTTCCAATGTTTCAAAAAGAATCTGGGGGGCCAGGAGCGTGGCCTAGTGGTAGAACACATGCCTAGCATACACAAATTCCTGTGTTTGATTCCTCGGTATCACATACACAGAAAAAGCTGAAAATGGTGCTGTGGCTCAAGTGGTAGAACACTAGCCTTGAAAAAGTTCAGGGGCAGTGCCCAGGCCTGGAGTTCAAGCCCCAAGATTAACAAAACAAAAAAAAATCTGCAGAATTCCAAAGACCTAGTTTTAAAAAAGAAAAAAAAAAAACACAACCGTGCAAGACCCACTCTGGAGAACTATTGTGAGACAGTTCTGAGTTTAGATAAACACTTCCAGTGCACCTCTAAGTAAAACACTGACCTATTTTTAGAGACCAAGGGTTTCAGGGTTTTGCCATTCGGGAAATAAACATCATCATCATTTCTTCTATTTCAATGAGTGCAGCTGTCTGGGCGGGGACATAAACATCCCTTTGCCATGTTGTAAATTCAAACACAACAATGTCAGGCTGGTGTGTGAGAACCAGGAAATGAAGCTGGCTTCAAATTGCACAAGAACTGGTCTATTCTCATTATCTAATCTAAATGAAACAAGACCTAGGAAAAAGACAATACAAGAATCTATCACTTTGATCAATTCACACTTCTATCAGAAATGCAAACCTAGAAGTACAGAGCACTCTATGAGTCATATTTTTTTTTTATTTTCTGTGCTTTATGGTATTTTGACATTTGAGGGAATACAGGAAAAGGCTGTCTTCCTATAAGTAGCTCATTCCAAGATAACAGACTTGTAATAATGATAATAACCTTGTAACAGAAGCTTCAGGAAAGAATCAGCATTCCCCCCACAGCTTTACCTGGCCCTTCAGGTGGTCATGTTCTCTCTTGAAAAGGGTAACAAAAATCTAATTTTAATGTCATTAGCCTCAGCCTGTATTCCTAGCTACTCAGGAGGCTGAGATCTGAGGATCATAGTTCCAAGCCAGCCCACGGAAGAAAAGTCTCTATGAGACTCTTATCTCCAATTAACTACCCAAAAAACAGAAGTGGAATTGTGACTCAAAGTCATAGAATGCTACCCTTTGAGCACAAAAGGATAGTGCTCAGGTTCTGAGTTCAAGCCCACACTCCTCCTCTCTCCACCCCCTAACCCCCCGCCCCAAAAAAAAGAAAATTCCATAGGTACAATTACTGATCCAAGTTCCTGTTCTCTGGATCATCTAAACATGTAGCTAAATGCAGATGCTCCCAGCACTAGCTGATACCATGCTCATCTTGCAGGTAGCCCTGCCCCATCTGTGGATAGCTGGATAAATACAGCAGCTGACAGGGAAAAAGATTTTCTCAGTGTTTGAAGGTGACAGAAAACCCTTACCTCACAAGGAACCAGCCTCAGGGTGCCCTGGGCCGTTCATTACATACACTGAGGCTTTTCTCATTTCTCACACCTGGGATGTAGACTCACACCTCTTTACCTTTTACCTGGACCACTTTGGTGCCTTGTAAACTGACCAGCTCATCCCTCATATAGGGATAACTACTGATGAATGGCCTGTAGACCAAGTCCAGTTCAAAAAGGTATCTTATTGGGCTGTCACATTAAGTGTTTTGCAGAATGGTGATGGCAATATATTAAAATTAAACATAAGAAATAACAGCTGTAAGAGTTGGAGACACTGGTGCTAGATCTCGAGATCTAGTTTATACCCAAGGTGATTCACTTCATTAGGGAAAAAGTTACATAGACAAATAAAACACACATTCTCATAACCTGGAATCTAAGACTTTGTATATAACGAACACTAAATAAACTCACCCTTTGTCCCACCATCTCTAATGAACTAATTCGACACTGATACTCACTAGACTCTATGTTGAAAATGAACTATACAACTTGCAGGATGAGGGGGGTGCAGTCCAGGAGGGAAAAAAATACTAGGAGAAAATTCAGAAAGTGGTGATACTGTTCAAAATGAAATGTGATCAATACCTGACTTATGTGACTATAACCCCTCTGTCACCTTTACAATAAAAATAGATAAAATTTTAAAAATAAAATAAAGTAGTTGGTACCACAAAAAATTAACAAGCACTAAATTTGAAGTATATTAGTTGGTTCATATCATTCATATGATAAAAAGAATTTTAAAAATTATTTGCTTCTCTATAAAGCCAAAAGTTTTTTTTAAAGAGCTTAAAATAGTACCTGACATAAGTAAAAGCACATTAATGTAAGACTTAAAACTCTATGTCTAAGGCCAAGAGTTTGGCCTAGTGGTAGAGTGCTTGCCTAGCATGCACCCAGGTTTGATTCCTCGGTACCACATACATAGAATAGCTGGACATGGTGTTGTGGCTCAAGTGGTAGAGTGCTAGCCTTGAGGAAAATCCAAGGACAGTGCTCAGGCCCTGAGATAAAGCCAAGCACTGGAGAAAACAAAAACTCTATTTCTAGCCAGAGACCCATGGCTTGTACTTGTAATCCTAGATATTCAGTGAGCGAGACTGGATATTCAGCATGAACCAGAAAAAAAGAAGCCAGGAAAGAGAATTGGAATATGAGGTTTTCTGATTGAGCAGCAGCATGTATCATGATGCATTCCAAAATGGAAAAATGAAGATTATTTTTAAGGGGTCTGATTTTTGTTTTTAATTGGAAATAAGAAAATAATTTTAAGAGAACTTTCTGAATCACACCCCTTTCACACTTGGTAGCATAATAATAGTACCTTCAAACACTCACCACTGTACAGCCTGAAAGTGTGAAACAACTCCTAATCATGTTTGTGTTGTATAAAAAAAAAAATCAAGCATCTTTCATAACAAATGTAATGATTTTTATCACCTTGTAGAACTGGAATTCAACAAAAGAAGCAGAAAGCTAAATTAAAGAAATGAAAGGAGAACTGGCAAAGAATTAAAGGAAAACACAGGCTCATTTACAACTTGTGACACCACCTATTATTTCTCTACAAATGGTCTTTTATGCAACGTTATTTCTAAGTCACAGGAGCCATCATTTAATTATCAAAAAATTTTAAACGGAAGTCTGAATTTCCAGATTCTTTCAAATTTGAAAACTTTGGTGCTATACATAAGCATTTTCATTTGGTAGTATCTAGTCTGTTTGTGAACCCTCTAATCACCACACACACACACACACACACATACACACTTCCCTCCCACCAGGCTCAGAACCCTGAAGCAAGTGTCAGTCACCTTTAAACTTTGTGCTTGCTCAGTTGACTGTCTGGCACCAGAGGCATTTTCTGTGCCTGAGATAGCATCTTAGAATAGTGAAGAATGAGGGAGTCTGGGGTAGATGCCACCTGCATGAAAACACTGAGCCTTCCCCTGTCATCGGCTCCACTTCGGCCTCCCTGTGCCTTTATGACATTGTCATTCAAGAGAGGGAAGTAACTGTACAACCAATCTTCTGGATAGCTGGGAAGCCAAAAGTTAGTTAGTTGGTTAGTTAAAAACATTTAGAACAGTACCTGACACAAGTAAAAGCACAATTAATGTAGGATTTAAAAATGCCATGCCTACCCAGGGACCCATGGCTTATGCTTCTCATCCTAGCTATTCAGGAGGCTAAAAGCTCAGTTTCCTAGTTCGAAAGCAGCCGAGGCAGGAAAATAAAAGAGGCTCATAACTACAATGAACCACCAAAAAGCAGAGCTGTAGCTCAAGTAGTAGAGTGCTAGTCTTGAGCAAAAATGTTCAGGAATAGCACACAAGCTTCAAGACTGTCATAAAAATAAATAGATGAATAGATAAATAAATAGACGATAAAGAATAAATAAAGTAGATGCCTGTTCTTTAAATCTGGGGAGGTTATGCCAAGCAAACCTTTAAAACCTTTAAAAGTACCTGTGCAGGAACAAATCACAATTAAAAAAAAAAAAAAGATGGAAGCCAGGTTTCAGTGGCTCACACCTGTAGTCTCAGCTACTCAGCAGACTGAGATCTCAGGACCACAGTTTGAAGCCAGCAGGGGCAGGAAAGTAAAAAAAAAAAAAATCCAGGACAATGCCCAGGCCATGAGTTGAAGTCCTAACTTCACACACACACACACACACACACACACACACACACACACACACACACACACACACACACACACACACACACACACACACACCCTCTTCTTCTTCTCCAGGAAGACACCAAATGGTGGTGCAGCGGGAGGGGCCTCCCAGGGGGCCCAGGGGGCCCAGGCTTGGGAGGCCTTGGAGGCGAGGTGGTGGGGGGTCGCAGCCACGGGGCTCGTGGAGGCAAGGCCAAAGACAAGGAATGGATGGATTCCCGTCACCAAACTGGGCCGCCTGGTTGGGGACATGAAGATGCAGTCTTGGAGGGGATCCGTCCTTCCTCCCTGCCCCTCGAGGGGTCCGCCATGGTCGACGTCTTCCCGGGCGTCCCTCCACGACGAGGTGTGGAAGACCAGCACACCCGCGCTGGCCAGCGCACCACGATCAAGGCGTTTGTGGCCACTACCGTGGCTCTGACGGCCTGGTGTGAAGTGCTCTGAGGAGGTTGCCACTGCCACAGAGGGACCATCATCAAGGCCACGCCCTCCACTGTCCCCTTGCGGAGAGGCCACCGGGGAGCACCACAGGCAAGCCCCACAGGACCCATGCAAGGTGACAGGCCGCTGTGGCTCCCTGCTGCTGCGTCTCCTCCCTGTCCCCAGAGGCACTTCCGCTCCTGTCCCCAAGAAGCTGTGAGTGATGGCTGGTATCCACGACGGCTACACCTCAGCCAGGGGCTGTGCTGCCACCTTGGGAAACTTTGCCAAGGCCACCTCTGATGCCATCTCCAAGACCTCCAGTTACCTGACTCCCACCCTGGAAAAAGACCGTCTTCACCAAATCTCCTTCCCAGAAATCCACTGACCATCTTGTGAAAACCCACACCAGGTTTTTCCAAGATGTGGAAAAACCTCTCCATGCAGAGGATCCAAGCTCCAGCTGTGGCCACAACCTAAGATTTTTATACAAAAATAATAATAAAGTGAATCAAGCATGGGGAAAGAAAAGAAAGAAAGAAAGAAAGAAAGGAAGGAAGGAAGGAAGGAAGGAAGGAAGGAAGGAAGGAAGGAAGGAAGGAAGGAAGGAAGGGGAAGAAAGAGTAAGAAAAGGAAAAGAAAAAGGAATACCACCAAGGAATAAGTTATGAAATCTGCCAAAAAAATAACATACCTTCCAAATACATTATGTAGTATACACACACACACACACACACACACACACACACACACACACACACTACTAACTACATCACAAGGTTGCAATTGTTGGGCTTAAAATTTTCCCTCACTTTTCCTTATTTACATTTTCCCAGTTTTCTAGGACTGAGTTTAATCATTTTAAATAACATACTATTTTGTCCATTAAAATTATAAATCCTTTAATTGCCAATAACTCCATTAACATATATCAAGCATTACATTAGTCATGATTCCAGAAAAATAAAATCAATAGGATATATAGATAGGCAAGAGGAACTGGCACACACAAATCCTGGGATCTATCATCAGCAAGCCAAAAAATCGGAACAAAGGGTTATGTAATTCCATTAGTCCAAACCCTAAGAAACAAAGAAGTCAGTAGTGTAACTCTCAGTCTAAAACTGAAGGCCTGAGATGGGGCAGTGGCTGTTCTAAATCATGCAGTCCAGTGGATCAAGACTCAGTCAATCTAAGTCAAAAAGTAGAAGATGAAATTCACTTCCTCATCCTTTAGTGTCACCCTGAATGGGTTAGATATGGGTCCATATTAATGACAGATTTTCTTTGCGCCATGTACCAACTCTTCCATTTTGGAAGAGAAGCCTGATGTATAGCTATATTCTCTATAATTCTATTTTATGTATATATACATATAAATGTACATATACACACAGACATATATACATATATGTGTGTATATATACATATATACAAATGGGAAGAAAAGCATAGTTGTCATTTATTGTGACAAGGTCACAGATAATCTGGTATAATTCTTCTGTGATTCTGTATTTATTATGATGAGGACATTATTTCTATAATAACACATTTTCTTATGTAGGATTCATTCTTCCAAATCTGATTTGTACTCAACCTGTATTATACCTGTTGTACCAAAATTATTTTCATGTCTAAAGGGAATGTTTTTCTGAGTTTTGGTGTAATCACTGATAAGCAAATTTTAAGATATTCCAAGTAAGCAATGTTATTTCATTTAAGAATATAGAATAGGGGCCGGGAGTTTGGCCTAGTGGAAAAGTGCTTGCCTAGCATGCATGAAGACACGGGTTCGATTCCTCAGTACCACATACATAGAAAAAAGCCAGAAATGGTGCTGAGGCTCAAGTGGTAGAGCTCTAGCCTTGAGAAAGTCCAAGGACAGTGCTCAGGCCCTGAGCTCAAGCCCAGACTGGCAAAAAAAAAAAAAAAAAGAATATAGAATAATAAGTTTAACTCAAATACAGACCAAAAATTAAAGTGCAACCATTATTACAAATATAATTATAAATTACTTTATTTGCAGCAAATGTCTATCTTCAACTCAACCTGCTGGAAAACAAAGGCAAACATAATTACTTCATGCTGGACAATTGAGGTGTAATTACTGTTTATAATGATGACTCAAAGGCATTGCAGGACCCTGAAATGCCTTCACAACTGCCAAAGAAAGTATACATTCCATTTAGAAGAGCTATGTAGTAAAGACTGCTTATTGGGTAAATTCTCTAGAAACTGGTGAGCCTACGTTTGGCAGGTAAGGTATAGCTAGTTTCAGGAAGCTAAAATTGTCTAGTAATCAGAATAACCTGATTTCCTTGATGCTTTGAACAAACTGAGTGCATCTGTCATCGGAATTATTCAGCCAGTGGGGAACACGAAAGGTTTCTGGCCTTTCTTTCCCCAAGCTTACTGTAATGACTTGGGAGTCAAAGAAATAAAAAAAATACTTTTGGGTCTGGTTGAAAGAGAAAGAAATCTCTATAGTAGACTGGATCCCTTTATTTATGGGTATGTATTCTAAGACCCTAATGGAAAATTTCAATCGCAAATAGTAACAAACTCTACACATACTATATTTTTGTCTTTCTTAGACACATATGCCTACACTGGGGCTTAATTTACAATTCATGCAGAGTAAAAAATGAATAATAATAACAAAAAATAAAATAGAGCAACTGTATCAACTTACTGCAATAAAAGTTGTATGAGTGCAGGCTCTTTCAAAATAGTTTCTGGGGTGTATATCTTAGCACCCTCTGCATATGACTTGTCTTTATTAAGTCTAGAATTTTTACCTGTTTACTTAAAGAAATCACATCACACCTCTTCAACATAGCAGAATTACGAGCATTATTGCTATTTTGCTTCAGGGTCATTATTAAATAAAATGGGGCTTATTTGAATACATCCACAATGCCAAGACAGTTGATCTGGAAACTGAGTCAACTACTAAGTGACTCTATGCAGGTAACATACATACAGTGCTACTATGCTGGTCAAAGGATGATTCATAAACTTGGCTGGAGAATTCATTGCAGTATTTAGAAGAATGAACAATTTAAGACTTAGGAACAAAGCTGGGTGCCAGTGCTTTATGCCTGTAATCCTACCTACTTAGGAAGCTGAGCTCTGAGAATCTTGGTTCAAATCTTGCAGGGCAGGAAAGTACATGAGACTCTTACCTGTAATTAATCACCAAAAAGCTGAAGGTGGAGCTACGGCTCCAGTGGTAGAGCACTAGCCTTGAGCAGAAGTGCACAGGGGCAGTGCCTAGGTCTTGATTTCAAGCCTCAGGACTGGTACTACCAAAACAGCTATACTACAAAAAACAGCGGTAAAGGTTTGGGGGAGTTTTTGTTTGTTTGTTTGCCAGTCCTGAAGCTTGAACTTGGGGCCTGGGCACTGTCTTTGGGCTTTCTCAAGGCTAGCATTCTACCACTGGAGCCTCAGCACCACTTCCAGCTTTTTCTGTGTATGTGGTACCAAGGAATTGAACCCAGGGCTTCATGTATGCTAGGCAAACACTCTACCACGAGGCTACACTCCCAGCCTATAAAGTTTATTTCTAGAAGTTTCTATTTAACATTTTCAGACCTTGATTGTGGGTAACTGAAAGTACAAAAGGCAAACAACAGAAAGAAGGTAGGAAGGAAGGAAGGAAGGAAGGAAGGAAGGAAGGAAGGAAGGAAGGAAGGAAGGAAGGAAGGAAGGAAGGAAGGAAGGAAGGAAGGAAGGAAGGAAGGAAGGAAGGAAGGGAGAAAAGATGGAAGGGAGAAAGGGAAGGAGGGAGGGAGGGAGGGAAGGATGGAGGGAGGGAGGGAGGGAGGGAGATGCGGCATTACTGAAACTGGAAATGGAGCTGTCTAAAGATATGTGGTGCTGTGACTGTCAAGTTCCATTAGCAAAAAGATGTGAAGGAAATGTCAGTACCAGTGCAAGGAATGGGGCGGAAGCCAGAAGAATGCTGGCAAATGCTGAGTGCAAGCTGCTGTCGGCAACGGGAGCTGCAGGATGCTCTCTGCAGAGGACAATGGCAGCGGCAACTATTCTTCAGGGCTCCCTTCTGGAATCACAATGCACTGCCATTCTGGGAAACCTGCTTCGGGAGCGCCAGGGACTGGGGCCTGAGCAGGGTTCCCTCCTTCGGACCCCACCCCCACGGGAACAAGTGGGAAGCAAAGTCTTGCAATTACCAACACTATCATGAGTCCCGAGGGAAATGGTGGCCAGTCAGCACCACAGCTACCTGGCAGATTTTCAGCTCCACCCACCGACAGGTCCTGGTTGAATCTTTTCAAAGTTGAAAGAATGAAAATGAGATGTAATGAGATACATTTCTCATCCTCAGGCACTCTGGCCACATTTGCAAGTGCTCAGTGGTCACATGTGGCTGGTGACTGTCCTATCAGACAGTGGAACCCCTCTCCCCCACCAAGAAAAATGATTTCCACCAGTTGCTTGAACTAACTGATACTATACTGAAGTGGAAGGCTAGTGCCTCACACATTTTTGGTCTTATTTTTTTATTGTATTTTATTGTTGGGGTAATGTGTGCCTCACACATTTTTAAGGTACAACATCTCAAAGAACTTTTGCGTTGCATCTAGCCACTTTGAACTAAGACACCCCCCCCCCCCCCGGCCCTTTGGGAGCTCCAGTTTGTCTTCTACCTTGTTGGAAACACCTCACCCAGGAAGTCTAAGAAGCTGTATATTAGTGGGTCAGACCAGGAGCCTAACATCAATCACACATTATAGACTTTATCAGACTCATGGCCAGAGGAGCAACAGCAGGGCTCTCTTGGGCTGCTCCTGCTTCCATAGAATACCTAGGCCCCAGGTAATAATTAGCTACTTTTAAAAGCAGAAAAATAATAAGTTTTGGAATTTTCTTTCACTTCTGGTCTTCCAAACCAGGTTGTCCCAACCCCTCCCATCTTATGGCTATGGATAGAGAATCTTGGCTGCTTACCACAGTTTCCCTTACCTTGAAGACATGTCAGCTCTGGTCAGAAAGAAACCAGTGTGTGACTCAAGTGGCTCTTTCCAGAGTAATTTTAGCCTTTATTTGTCATTGTGTGTTCTAGAATACACGAGTGTCTCTAAGGACCTCTGGCTTCCTGCGACCCAATGCTTTAACCTCTGCCTCACCTTAGCAAGGTTCATGCAACCAGAGAAGAATGCTCTGTAGGCCAACAATTGACCATATCTTAAGCACAATAAGTCAGTCTTAAAAAAAAAAAATGGGGCTGAAAGTCAAACCTTGTAAAGCAACTCAGACATTTTATAGTGTTGTTCTGATTACATACAATTCCCACAAGAAGGGAAGTACCTTTAAAATAAGGACTATTCAATACTAGTACAGGATTTCCTCTTGTTGTTGATAATTTCCTCCTAACAGAAGACATAACGCAGTCCAAAGCAAATTCAAAGGAGGTTTCCAGAGACAAGGAGGCATCTATGTTCAGCAGAGAACATTGTTCCATGTAATTGATGTTTTCCTTGCAAAGCAATAGATGGAGTGGAACTATTTTTATCCAAAACAGAATAGGTTCTCCCCTAAACTTACGGATCCCCTCCCCCATCCCGTTTTATACATAGTCCAGAATCACAACTTGTACCTTTGCACAGTCAACGTTTCCATGAAATAAGTTATAAACAATGAGCAGATTGGAATGCCAAACTATGTGCTCAGCAAGGAAACCTTTACCAGTCATCCAGTTTTGAATTGTGGAAATTCTAGTTCACTCCTAACCTATTCAATGGATTCTTCTGAACAACAACAAAAAAAATGATATGTGAGAGAATCCTTCAGACACGTGAACTTGAAGTACCTTCTTTCCTGTTTGAGCAATGGCGTATATACCAATACCTCTGCTCAACTTACCTGAAGAGGCCTGTGTCCTTTGGCTCTGTGTGGTTGGGTTCGCTAAGCCAACAATAAACCCTGACTATTGTATATACAAGGGCAGTGCATAAGTAAGCATGTTCTGGCAGAACATTTCTCCAATTTCCTCCTTTCAGTCAGAGAGGCCCAGTTCAACCTTCACAATCTGGCCTGACTTTCCAGAAATAAACTCAACTTCTTCTTTTGTCCAATTACTTAAATGTGCCCCATGGAGAGAGTGATTCTTACAATTAGGCCGAATTATGCAAAAGCTGTGGCTTTGCAAAAGAAAAATGCCAAGAGATGGAGAGGCACAACAAAGTAGTAGAGTCCTGGAAAACATCTGAGAGTTCCATCTAAAAGCTCCTTGTAGAATTTTAACATGACAACTTCGTAAAGCATATCCCAGAGCTTAGCTCTAGACCTTTTTGAATAAAAAATAAAGACTGAAGATTAAGTTAACATTCATAGTAATCTGTGTTGCAAGTCATACAAACAATCTGATGGTTAGAATAACCATCAGAGTAAGAGCAACAGAAAGACAATCTTTCTAGTTGCATTTGTTCCCGCTATTTGACCATGTCCATGTACATAGAAGTTATGGAGAGGGCTCAAAAGGCAGAGACTGGGTTGAAGCTGAAACCCCATGCTTACAACTGAGTCCTCGTCCTGAGCAAATTACTTACTTTCTCAGAAGACTCAATTCCCTCATCTACTGAGCAACTATAACAATGGACACTGTATTATAAAGGATGTAGAGAGCTAACCCTCAAGCCTGGCTGTGACAATGCTACAGTTGCTATGGATATGATCAATTATTGCAGCACAGCTAGCATCACCACATGCAATGGTTCTTGTTCCGCAGTGGTGCTCACACTCAAGCTCGGTTTCTCCTGATCAGGTTCTGTGAGTGACTCCAGGATAGATCACTTGTTCTTCTGGTCTCAAGATGACATTTTCTCTCCTAGTTAATAGGTAATACTCAAATTGCCTATGCCTCCTCAGAGCTGCTGAGATGACATGAGCATTGTGTCCTCAGTACATCTGTTCTAGATGGCCTGTGCTTATAAGAAAGGCATCTTGGCCAAGAGTATGGCCTAGTAGTAGAGTGCTTGCCTGACATGCATGAAGCCCTGGGCTCGATTCATCCATACCATATACACAGAAAAAGGCAGAAGTGGTGCTGTGGCTCAAGTGGTAGAGTGCTAGCCTTGAGAAAGCCCAAAGACAATGCCCAGGCCCTGCGTTCAAGCCCTAGGACTGGCTGAGAGAGAGGTGGAGGGGAGAGAGGAAGAGAGAGGGAGGAATGGAGAGGGAAGGAGGGAGGAAGAGAGGGAAAGGAGAGAGGAAGGGAGGGAGGGAGGGAGGGAGGGAGGAAGGAAGGAAGGAAGGAAGGAAGGAAGGAAGGAAGGAAGGAAGGAAGGAAGGAGGAAAGAAGGAAGGGAGGGAGGGAAGGAGGGAGGGAGGGAGGGAGGGAGGGAGGGAGGGAGGGAGGGAGGGAGGGAAGTTAGTTGTCTTTTAGCCAGGCACTCAGGCACTGGTGGCTCACACCTGTTATCTATCCTCAATACTCAGGAGGCTGAGATCTGAGGATAGTAATTCAAACTGGCCAGGCAGAAAAGTCTTGTGAGATTTTCCCCACCACCACCACCATCCCAATCCTGGGGCTTTAACTCAGGGCCTGGGCACTGTTCTTGAGTTTCTTCTAGTCAAGGGTAGCACTCTACCAGTAGAGCCACAATACCACTTCCAGCTTTTTCTGTGGTACTGAGGAATCAACCCAGGGCTTCATGCATGCTAGGCAAGCACTCTACCACTAAGCCACATTCCTCTCCCCCTTCCCCCCTCTCGGTGAAACTCCTATCTCCAATTAACCACTCAAAAAACTGGAAGTAAAGTGGTGGCTCAAGTGATAGAGCAGTAGCCTTGGGTACAAAGATGCTCAGGGACAGCACCCAGGCCCTGAGTCCAAGCCCTGCAACCAATAATAAATAAATAAAATTAAAATTCTGTTCTCTACCCAGCTTTGATAGTGATCTATAGAGAAAACACACTGGGCTGTAGTTTTGCCACAGGCGCGCAGTGCCACCCCGTCCTAGTGTGGAGCTGTCATTATCATTAAGATCCTTGGAGATGGAGATGGAAGAAAATCTAAGTGACTAACAGCACGTTATATTCAGAACTACTTCTCGTCTTTCTAGGCTGGTTGTCCTTGTTTCTCTCAGTTTGCTCTTCCCTTGGGTGCTTTGTGGAAGGGCCTGGAGTCATCCCATCAGTGAGCTACTGTCCCCAGGACAAGTACAAACCTGCCTGCATCCTGGGGCAGAGGCAGCCTGGGGACTGTCACTCAGGCCTCTTACCCTCACCTGACCTACAGCAGAAATGAAGAGCAATTCTTCATGCTATCTGATCAAACTAGCCTTAAAATACTATGTGATAAAATACCAGCAGCCTTCCCAGATCCCTGCAGGGTCTCTGAGGGTTTAAGGAATGGAATGGCTGGCCCTGCACCATTATTATCCTTATTCAATGGGACCTCTGACCAGATTCCAAGAGTCACAGCTCCAACTACTCATTCCCCAACCTTTGCCCCCAGGGAAGATTTGTCACATGCTCATTTCATCTTAGCCACATAAAATGTGTGTGTCATTATAATCCTGCACTTAAAACAACTGGGACTTACAAAATAGGAAGACTTTTCAGAAACATTTCTATAAAGGATAAATTCAGATTTTGTAAACTCAGAAGCTTCTACAGTTTCATTTGCCTTTACAAAGTTAATGGAGAGAGGAAATAAGAGAAGGGATGACATGGTCCACAAAGAAAATCCTCTTACCTGACTTATCTGGAAACCCCTCTGTCCATCACCTTTACAATAACATTGTTCTTTGCTAGTCCTGGGACTTGAACTCAGGGCCTGAGTACTGGCCTTGGGCTTTCTCAAGGCTAGAATGCTACCACTTGAGCCACAGCATCACTGCAGGCTTTTTCTATGTATGTGGTACCGAGGAATTGACCCTGGTCTTCATGAATGTTAGGCAAGCATACTACCACTAGGCCCAACTCCCAGCCCCTACAATAACAAGTTGTGAAAATTTAAAAAACAATTTCAGTTGATAGGAACTTGTGACCGCGTTGAAGCAGTCCCAGAATCCTGAAGTCCCTGCAGTCCTGTCCACCACACAGCTGCCTCTGCTTTTCCCTTGATCCTGCCACCCAACCCAGCCCTTCGCCTCCTTGCTGCACCCACAGTACAAACACCCAGAAAGGTCTCAGCCCTGCAGCAGGCTGCCTCAAAGCCAACAGAGCAGGGAAAGGAGAAGGGAAAGGCAGCCCTCCCTTCAGGTGCTTCACTGATGCTGAGAAGAGAAGCCCATCCACAAGCCTATCCAAAGATAAAACTCAGTGGCACTGTCACATGATTGGGGTCCCAATCACCTCAATGTCTATTTGTCCATTTTAATTTTATTTTCTTTGCAGTTCCATAGGCTGAGAAACAACCTTATTTTTTTTTTTTTAATCTCATTGCTTGGCACATCCTCGGAGGTCCACCCCCACCCCAGAGGGGAGGAGTATTGTTTTGTTTTGCTTTGTTTTGTTCCTAAATTCTACAAATAATAGAAGAAATGATATTGTTTGTATTTGTGTGCACCTGCTTCCCTAAACCAGGGTGAGGTGTTTTGTTTAGTTTTCCCTCTCCACCCCCACTCTCCTTTTATCTTGGCTGTACCTACTTTGTTGTTTGGTGGGAATTTAAGTGGCTCCTGATTTCTTAGGGAACTTCCTATCCAGGGGATTCAGAGATTCTCCCCAGAGGCCCCCAGAGACTGTATTGTTTTATTGCCCCCACCCCCATCCCACAGAAACCATATAAACAGGCCTGCAAACACACAAGGTATTTTTAAAGCCACAGAGGATACATCCTGCAAAGATTTCCTGGGTAGAAGTGAGCACAGAAGTTTGTCCTATGTGCACTGATACTCCTGGTGTGTGTGGCACAGGAGAGGTGAGAGTCAGTGGGGTTTCTTGTGTACATTTTATACATTTTTCTCTAGGATATAACAAAGGTAAATACAATAACTTCTGTCCTTTCTCCCAAGTGATCAGTCCCTTCCTCCTTTTGTCCCATATCCAATTTTTTCCCCAAAGGTAACATTCCCATCTTTGGCTTGGGGTCACTGTACAGAACCTACCATAAAGTCCACCCCAGGGGCTACGGAGTTCACAGTGTGGGAAGAAAGAAACCTGTTCACTTCGCTCCATTTTGGGGAAACGGGATGGCTAGAATCATATACTGCTTTACCTTTGTGCCCTAAATCCTGGCAAAGGACTTTCCGTGTAGGACATGCTCAATAATTATTTTCTCAGTGGGGTGATTTGAAGTAAGCCCCGTGGGATCTCTGGCTCTGATTGTCTCCCTGATAAATGAGACCATATACATAGAGAGAGAGAGAGAGAGAGAGAGAGAGAGAGAGAGAGAGAGAGAGAGAGAGAGAGAGATATTTCTAATGCTGCTCTGATTCTCTTTGTCCAACAACGGATTCGAATTTACCTTTCTACATCAAAAATTAGAGGCATAAAACAGGAAAACTTAAAAATAATATCTTAAACAAGGTGTAGTTCCTATCTCATGTAAAGGAAAAGATGGTGAGCCCGGCACTGGCGGCTCATGCCTATAAACTCAGCTATTCAGAAAACTGAGATCTGAGGATCACAGTTCAAAGCCAACCTGGGCAGAAAAGTCAGTGAGACTCTTATCTCCCATAAACTACTCCCCCCAACCTGGAAGTAGTGGTATGGCTCAAGTAATAGAACACTAGCCTTGAGCAAAACCAGCTCAGAGACAGTGTCCAAGACTAGAGTTCAAGTGACAGGACCAGAAAAAAAAAAAGATAGTGGAAGAAAAATCAGACTTGCAGTCTAGTTACGAAACAAAATGCATTTGCTTGAAGCCACACATTCCTGTGTCCAGCCAAGTGACCTAGAGGATGACCTGGGTAACAGTGCCACAGGAATGCAGAGCCAGGCGAAGTTGCTGGGCCAGAAGTAACAAAGGAGGAGATTCTTCTAGGCTGGGCTAAATGGATCTTTTTCCAAGGGTTGATTAGTCCTTCATGAACCTATCTTCAGCTGTTCATTATCTGACCAGTGTACTCTCTTGTCCTAACGGCCATTCTCCCCAGCAAGTTTCACAGTTGTGTGTCTCCCAGGAACTGACTTACCGTCTCCTCAGCAGAGGTCTAGAAACCCTAGGCCAGAGATGGCAAATGGAAAATATCACAACTGGTGAGACTAGTTGATAGTTCATTGTCTTTAGAAGTAAGACTCCAAGATCCGCAGAAATATGACAGATTATCTCAAGGGACTGACCATCAAGACCAGAGTTTATCCTCCAATCACTATGAGGGGGTAACAAGGTAAAGGGGCCTGCTTGTCTGCGTTCATGATTGCCTTCAAAAGCAGCCTGGGTCTAGGCAGCTGGCCTCTTCTGTGTTGCTGTAGATCAACTCCCTATTTCAATGACCACCCTCGGTACACACTGCTCTCAATCACCTGGGAGATGTTTTGAAGTGACTCTCCATCTTCCAGTTTAGTTGATTTGGAGTGTGAACATGATGTCAGTATTGTTTGAATTTCCTCAAATCACTTCGATATGTAGCTAAATGCAGATCCACTGTCTGGAACAACATTAACAGGAAGTTATTATGCTTTTCACTAAAGCTCTGAGGGTTGCAAAGGCAATAAATGAAAAAGAAAAGGCTTGAAATTAGTCTTATGTACTTCCATCTTAAATAATAATAATAATTCCTTATTCTGACCTCTCCATTGGGAACTTCTTTCTGGCTGAAGAGAGATTAACAGCAGCTACAACTTAATTGTACCCTACAATCCCATCTACTCCCCTGAAAACCATTGTTTCCCCTACTCTTGGACTCCTGCACCCAACTCTGGCACTTCTTCTGTAATGTAACTCAGAAAGCTGCAGTAACGAGGCACTGTCAATGGAATGAAATGGCCTAGGTGTTCTCTGCAATTGATCGGGTGTGGATACATAGACCCAACTGTGTGCTCCAAAAGACAATTTACCTGAAAGTCGTGTGATGGTCCAGCTAAAATATTAATAGGGACTATTCTGCACACTGGCCAGCTAAGCTTCTGGAAATGCAGCAGCAATTCCAGGAACTCTGGGTAAACTGGTAACCTTTTCTTCTGACACATGAGGAGAGATAGGACAGGAAAACACAGCAAACCTTCTGCCTCTCAGCATTCCCACAAGAGGAATTACCATCCTCAGATGTCCTAGTGGTTTCTATTCCCTTCTCACCCTTCACTTTATCCCTTCACCCCAGCCCAGACCTAGTACAGAACATAACTTTCTGGGTGTTACTAAATCAAAAAGAGGGTAAGCAGACAGAGAAAAGGTGCTGACTTCCAGTCCAAGCTATGAAGAGTTTATGTAGGTGCCAGGAACATAGCCTAGTGGTAAGACTGCTCCCCTAGCATGCACAAAGCCCTGGGTTCGATTCCTGGGTCCACATACACAGAAAGAGCAGAAGTAGCACAGTGGCTCAAGTGACGAAATGCTAGCCTTGAGCAAAAAGCGTCCAAGGACAATGCTCAGGTCCTGAGTTCAAGCTCGTGGACTGGCAAAAAAATAAAAAATAAAAAAAATTAGAAAACCTCCTCTAAGATCTAGTTAAAAACGTTTATTGTAGCTGGGCACAGTGGCTCATGCCTGTAATCCCAGCTACTCAGGAGGCTGAGATCTGAGGATCAAGGTTCAAAGCCAGCCTGGGAACAAAACGACCTGAGACTCCTAATCAGGAAGCGGGGCTTGGCTCAAGAGCAGGGTGGTAGCCCTGAGCTGAAGAGCTCAGGGACAGCTCCCCGATGCTGTCTGTGTTCAAGCCTCTCAACTAAAAAAAAAGAAAAAAAAAGTATCTACAAAGAAAAAAATTTTAAAACAATCCTTTCATAATAACAACAGAAAAATAAAGTACTAATAAACTTAATCAAAGAGGAAAGTCTTATACACTAAAGTTATAGTTCCTTTCCTAGTGAAAGGAATCAAAGAAGATACAAATAATCAGATCATGGATTAAAAGACTTCATATTGTTAAAATGTCCATACACACACCCCCAAAAATCTCACTAGCTTTCTTTGTAAAATATATGATTATGGGCCGGGAGTTTGGCCTAGTGGTAGAATGCTTGCCTAGCATGCACGAGCATGCCCAGGTTCAATTCCTTGGTACTGTATATATAGAAAAAAGCTGGAAGTGATGCTGTGATTCAAGTGGTAGAGTTCTAGCCTCAAGAAAGTCCAAGGACAGTGCTCAGGCCCTGGGTTCAAGCCCATGACTGGCAATATACATAATACAAATATTGTATATTTATATATATATATAATAAACAATTCTAAGCCAGGCACAGGTGTCTCACATCTGTAATTCTTGTTACTCAGGAGCCTGACAGCTAAAGATTGCAGTTTAAAACCAGTCTGGGTAGAAAAGTGCATGAGACTTTTTTTTCTTTTTGCCAGTCCTGGGGCTTGAACTCAGGTCATGAGCGCTGTCCTTGGGCTTTCTCAAGGCTAGAGCTCTACCACTTGAGCCATAGCACCATTTCTGACTTTTTCTATATATGTGGTACTAAGGAATTAAAACCTGGTCTTCGTGCATGCTAGGCAAGCACTCAATAGGCCAAACTCCCAGCCCGTGCATGAGAGTCTTTATCGCCAATAAATCACTCAGAAAAAGGCAGAAGTGGACTGTGGCTCAAGTAGTGCTGGTCTTGAGAAAGCTCAGGATAGTGCCCCAAAGTTCAAGCCCCAGGATTGGCAAAAAATAATAGTAATAACACAAAGAGCTATCACATCACACTTCTCAGAATGGCTATTTATCAAAGACACAAGATAATAAGTGTTGGTGAGGAAGTAGAGGAAAGGAAACCCCTTGCACACTGTTGGTGGGAATGGACACCAAGGAGAATAGCCAGTAATGGAAGAACAGTCTACAGGCTTCTCAAAGACATTTCAAAGAAGGACAACTATGTGATCCAACAGGTTCACTTCTGGGAGAATGTGCAAAGGAAATGAAACCAGAATATTATGAGAAGTCCACACTTGCAGGTTCACTGCAGCATTTTGGCATTAGCAAAGATGGGAACCCAAATTCCCATTCATTTATGAATGTGTTAAGGATGACATTGATATCTATATATTATTCACTCATGTGTGTGTGTGTGTGTGTGTGTGCGTGCACATGCACATGTGCACACACACACACATGGTCTTGGGGCTTGACGTCAGCATCTAGGACTGTCACAGACCTTTCTACTCAAGGCTAGCTACTTTACCACTTGAGCCACAACCTTGCTTTTGGCTTTTTGATGGTTAATTCGAGATCAGAATCTTCCATACTTTTTGCCCTGCTGACTTTGAACTGTGATCTTCAGATCTCAGCTTTTTAAGTAGCCAGGATTACAGGTGGGAGCTACCAGCATCCAGCTTATTTACATCTTAAAAGCAGGAAATTCTAATTTCTGGAACCCAAGATTAGTAGTGTTTTTCACCTTTGTCCAGTGCCCTCTAGGTTTGCATGTCTCAAAACTTGGGATAGCTTACTTTGAACACAGAGGTCAGAGGGCTGGATTTGCAGTTCGAGATGCATACCTGGAATATTTTGGCTCCTGCAGACGAATGTCTTTATAATATCTGTATCCATGTATTCATCATCCTTGTAAGGACTTAGGAACTCTGGAGAATACCGTTCACAACACAAAGTGGAATGAGCTCTGTTTCATGGCATCTGTCCCAGGAAACTCATCTTCTCCCCAAGAATCTGCTATATTTTCATGCCATTGAACCATTAAAAAGTATCATAGGAAGCGCTGGAGCTGGGGAGAGCCCCAGCTCCAAAAAGAGCACAGGACACCCCTTACCACGTTGAAATCAATGAGATTGTGTGTGTGTGTGTGTGTGTGTGTGTGTGTGTGTGTGTGTGTGTGTGTGTGTAAGTATGGAGTGTGGACCAAATCTTAGCTTTGCTTTTTAGCAATTGGAGGTTCTGAACAAATGGATTTAGCTTGCAAAATTGAAATTTTCAGCAGCAGAATCACCCTTTTTAAATGGAATGGAGGGCTGAACACCAGTAGCTCATGCCTGAAATCTTAGCTACTCAGGAAGCTGAGATCTGAGGACCACAGTTCAAAGCCAGCCTGGGCAAGAAGGAAAATCCATGACAGTCTTCTCTGAATTAGACCCCTCCCACTTCCCCAAAAAAGCCAGAAATAGAGCTGGGGCTCAAGTGGTAGAATGCTAACCTTGAGCACAAAAGCTCAAGGACAGCAAGTACCCAGGTCTTAAGTTCAAGTAACCATGTCAGCACCCATACCAAAAAAAAAAAAAAATCAAACCAGCAGCAACAAATGACCCCACATACACAAAGGAATGGAGGACTGTCAGCCATGACTTACTCTGAGCTCTCATTAGCTGTTGGCTTTCATCACTTCTGTTTATGTACTTCAAATAATCATGCTAAACATTTACCTTAAAACTTCTACCCTCACAGATGTTCAGTTACTGACATGGGTATTATATCCCAATAAACCCATCACATATTTAAACAAAGGAATGCAAAAATTTAGTCAAGAGCTTCCAAATTCAGGCATGCTCATTTCACCTGAGGATATATTAAAGATCCAACAGAAAACACTTACTGAAGAATGTTTGCATAAATAGCAAATACAATGGAAACTTTTAAAACCAAACTGTAAAGAAGCTTGATATTGCAGCTAGTGAAGAGTGGATCTGGAGACCTGCTAGCTTCCCCAGAGCCATCTCTCTAGGACATTTGTTTACTTTGGGATTTTGCTGGGATTTACAGACTCCAGGGAACCAAGCTATGGTCAAAACCTACAGACTGCCTAAAAAGAAAGGCCTGGGTTTCTTTCCCCTGGGCTTTTCCCCTCCCTTCTTCCAGCCTCCACCCCACGCAGAACTCTTCAGCATCTGAGAAAAAAGCCCTGCAGCTCATCAAAAGCATGACAGGGATTATATTTCAAGATGAAGTTCAAAATGGCTTGCTTTTTGCTCTGACTTCTTACTTCCTGAACCCAGACGGCGGGCGCCTGTGAGTACTTCAGTGTGCTGAGTCACAAGCCTCAGAACCTACTGATTCTGTCATCTGAGGCCACCAGACAGACAACCTCCATATCAAGGTGCATACAGGGACCATGTGGCTGAAAGATTTCTGTGAAGTATCAAGACAGAACAACAAAAAAAAAGGATACTTTTTAAAAAATCTTTAGTTTATCTACAGGAAATGAAACAGCCCAGAAAAAATTAATTAAAAAGAAGCAAATTCTCTACCCTTTGTGTGCTATCACCTGGAACTGCTAATTACCTAATTACAGTATTGTTTATTTTTATTTTATTGGTGTAAAATAACTCTTACTTGGCTTTTTCCATTCAAGGCTGGTGCTCTACTATGTGTGCTGTTTCTCCTTTTAAGGCTTTTTCTGATTAATTGGGGATAAGCATCTCACAGACTTTCCTGCCCGGGCTGGTTTCAAACCGTGATCTACAGATCTCAATCTCCTATACAGCTAGAATTTTAAACATGCACCATTGGCTTTACTGCATTGTCTGTTTGAGGCTTGTGATTGCTTGCTAAGCAAACTCAAAGGACATGCTTGACAAGAACATCAGAGAATCCTGGCCCTTTGGAGAGCCATTCAGGTCAGACCCCTAGAAACAGAAATGGCTGTTGCCCGGTGACTCTGTCTTGCTGTCAGACAGAGATAAATCTTGGTGAATGAGTTGCCAACCAATAAAATTGGATAATTCCATATAAAAAAATCAAGACTGATGATGCTTTTAAAAACTTGAAAGATCTGGCAACAATAAAACAGACTTCCTGTGTGGGAGCAAGTCATTCAGACTTCTGTGATTACCACTCACCTGGCCTAACACTGTGGCATTCTTCCCATTAAACCTGTCCCTGTCCCCTAGCACCCAGGACCACCACCACCATCTAGCCCAACCACTACACTTGGCAGATGACAAAAGTAGTGATCAGACAATCTTATGACTTATGCAAAGCCACCCAATTAGATAAAGGTAGACTTGGCCTTTAAATGAGACTCAAGGGAGAGCTGGTACTTTCAGCCTCCTTCTGGAGATGTCCTCTTCCCTGGAACTCTGGCTGTGAAAGAAATCAGGCCACATTTGAAGCAGTATCTCAGATCATGATGGGCTCTGAAGTTATTTTAATTATATATCATCACTGGGAACTAATAAGGGCATCAAAGCTGAGGTACTGACATAGACCAGACGGGCTGATGAGTATATAAACCAGAAGATAAAACATTTTCTGGGGGATTTTAACCTAAAGTAATCTATATTTAAGATATTATGATTTCAGTGTGCAACAGAATGGGGAAAGGAATAAAAAATTGAGTAAAAATCATATCCTAATTTAACTATACTGAATATATTAAAATTATATTTCTTAGGGAGATTTTTCTAATATACAGCTGTTTATACACGAACTCTTCCCTATTTCCTCTATTTTGTTCATGTATGGTAATATGGAGAATAAAAAATAAGTGGTTATTATTAAGGCCTTTAGTACTCTTCATGACTAATATTATTTTACCCACAAGGCCAATATTTAGGTTTTCTAAAAATTGTTGTGTCCACAAATAAAGGAACTATAAACATCCATAATACACAAGTCCACTAACACTAATGCCTCTAAGGCATTCACAATAGAAGTGGGATTTGTCTGGGAATTGCTGTCTTAAGTCATTTCATTCTTTCCAAGGAGCACCCAATCCCACCTACACTATGGCCAAGAATCTATCACCTGGAAAGGGGTTTAAAAAGAAGCCAAAATGTTTTTGTATGTGACCTCAAAAAGAACTCTCTCCTCTCCCCTCCCCAGAAAGAAGCAATGTAATGTATTGCACACCCAGATGAGACAGCCGTTGCCAATATCACCAGTGGGGCAGGCTGTACGTCTTCCTTCTCCACACCTCTTTTCTCAGAGCCTGCAAAGCTCATCAGTCTACACAGCTGAATGCTGTGGTGCATTGAAAACTGCAGTTGCTAAAATTAAACTGACACTTGGCAGAAACGATCATAACACTTTCCACACAGCCTTATGATAGACAGTGTCTACATGACACAGGCAGTGTTGAGAATGGGTCTGTGCTGAGGCTACCCAGCAAAAAGCTTGAGTGGGATGTAGCATTTGAAATCCAAATGCCAATCTCTCTTCCATCCCCCCTTCCCAAGAACACAGCAGTCATTACCCAAGTTCAGACTTCTCTTTGCCTTCTGTCTCTGTGAGCAGAGGGAAAGAAAGACTATTTTGTCGTCTGCCAGGATGTTTTCTCCTTCTGCTTTTACCACCCCCAGGATCAAGACAAGCCCCTCCAGAGCTAAGAGGCAGGGAGAGTACTTTTAAGGTAATGAGAAGGCACTTTTCTCCCTGGGGGCCCACATTACTGCCTCTGTTCTGGCAGCATTTTGCCCTAAACTAAAGCATATGTCAGCTTCCTCAGATGCAGCCAGCTTCTTCAGATGTAGCTCAGGAGAATGGTGCAACTGAAGAGTTAAGCAAATTCCTTGGAAACAGGAGGAAAGAAGGGAAGTTTCCTGGAGCTGTGCAGGTGCGAAATTACAGCCTGCCATTGCTCATCAAGCCACCAATTCCAAGCCTTTGCACAGCAGAGGGGGAGTGCACTCAGATACATTCGGGTTTCTGCACAAGTGAGTGAAATTGTGCAAGTACCACAGTAAGTGCTCTCAGAAAACAGTAGTCAAATGGTCAACTCCATTTTAAAAGACTTTTTAGCAGACTTCTTTCTTACCCCTGCAATTCCAAGCCTGATGTCAGTCTTCTTTGTCCACAAGTGGCCAAAGTAGGGCCAGGTAATCTGACTTCACAATGGAAATGCCACATCCTCTACCACACCACTGCTCAAAGTTCTGCATCATAACGAAGCCACCTTATTTAATAGCACATACTCAGACCACCTACAAGCCCAAGAATGAAATTGGTAAACACACGAAAACAAATCAGTAGACAAAATAAAAGATATAACTTTGCTAATCCAGTGGAGGCCAATGTGAGCCATATCCAAACAGCAGAATACTTTTGTTTCCTTTTTATTTAGTCATAACACATGGTACAACAGATGTCAAACCCAGTTCAGTGCAGGCTGTTGACACTACACCTGCTAAAGGAACAAACCCGTAAAAAGGACACTTTCATAGACCGAATTCAATAAATCAAAGCGAAGCTGGCAGCAAGGCCCTTTGCAACATCTCAACCACCACATTTTCATGCACCCACAGGGAAACAACATAAACTTTTCCAGTTTAAAGAAATGTGGCAGTTCCAGAAAAGCGAGGTGACACATTTAACAGCTTCCACTGCACTATCCAATTGCCCACCTGCATGCCGTGATCACTTATCCAGGATGAACACTGGTGAATTTGAGATCGGTGAGATTAAACATTCATTGCGTTGCTTAGGACTGGTAAATGCAGGCATGTTCTATGCAACTGACTTCTGTGTCTTCCCTGCCAACACTCACCAACCAGTGATTCTTTGTGATGCTTTCCTAAGAGTGAAATTGCCAGAATGGCAAGCCTTGCAGACAGCAGCACTCTGTCCTATGGATTCAGGACTCTGCTAGTTTGTACATTCACCTGAGTGCTGTAGGAGGCAGAGACTCTTCGAAGTCTTCTTTCTTGGATAAAGCTCATCATCTGATTTGTCAACGCTTTGTTTGGAAATATAAAATTCAATATAGTTCCCCTCCCCCAAAGAATATTATTTATAGAACACTTTAATCTGTCAAAATATTAACAAACAGAATCATGTTAACGTTGAGCATAGTGGTTTGGAAAAATTAATCCTAAAAACAGACCACAACTATACAAGAAAAACGGGGGCAAAGCATTAAATGTTAAGATTCCCAAAACTCAGGCAAAATGGAATCATTTTTAGACAGACAGACTTACAAAGAATTATCAAGCACAATACACACCTATCACACTGTGGCGGCATGTATATTCACTACCTCAATTTCATGTTTTAAGCAAAAATTAACTAGTCTTTAAAAACTGCTAATACATGACATGACAAAAACGTAAAAAGAAAGAAGTAAACCAACAAACCTTCAGTCTTTAAAAAAACAAAAGTATCTGAAAATGTACCTTTTTCTTTTTTTTTTTTTTTTTTTACTTTTACTGGCGACTTTAAGGTGATGTTGGCAATAGTCCAGCTCAGCTGGAGATTCTTTTAAACTTTCCCCTCCCCTCGCCTCGTTCTACAAGTTCTTTTTAAAAAGCTCCGATCTCCGTCCCCCAAGGTCTATAGGGCTTGCCAAGGTTTGCGGCCTGCGTGGGCGCCGAGGGGCTCAGTGCATTGGGGGAGAGTAGATGGAAGGAGCCGAAGGAGAAGGGGAAGGCGGCGGACAGCGAGGCCACCGAGGAGAGCAGAGGCGGGGAGAGTTTGGAGGCCGCGGTGACCACGGGCAGCACCGGTCCCAGGCCGCCGCTAGGGGGCGCCCTCAAGGCGGGCGCCTCCGCATGCGCCGAGGCCGCCCGGCCCTGGTGGTGAGCTTCGGTGGACGGCGCGGTGGTGCCTGCGTTCCCGTGGCCGTTCTGGGACGGCGGCGGCGGAGGGGGGGGCGGCAGCAGCAGCGGGTGCGCGAGGTGCGGGTGGTGTCCGAAGGCGCTTCCCCAGGGGATGTGTCCCAGGCCCGCGTGGGCGCCGCTCGCCGCTTCCCGCTGCGAGGCGTAGTTGTTGAGGTGCGACACCAGCCTGACGCGGAGGGGGTCCGAGGCGTCCAGTCCTTCGATGATGCTCAGGTAGCGGGCCACTTCCGCCAGGCACTCCCGAAACCCCAAACTCCGGTAGTCCATGGCGAGGGCGTGTGCGTCGAAGTAGCCTGGAGGGCCGAACAAAAGCAAAACCTCGGGGCTGGGATCCCCTCCCGCACCCCCTTCACCCCGAGGGCACCCACGGCGCGGGAACCGCATGTATGCCTTCCGACAGGCCTCGGCGCCTCTACCCAGGAAACCTAGCCACCGACACGGCCTCGATCCGAGGATCGTGGTTCAAAGCCAGCCCGGGGCAGGAAAGTCTGTGAGACTCATCTCTAATTAGCCAACAAAAAGAAGAAGAAGAAGAAGAAAAAAAAGTCCCAAGTGGAGCTGTGGCTCAGGCGGTATCCTGACAGAGTCGGGTGAAGAAGCTAAGAGACAGAACCCTCACACAGACAAAAATGGCACTGGGGGGAGGGGGGCTCCTCCTGGAAATTCATCTTTTGGAGCTGACCAAACTCTGCCTTCATCAACATTGCTAACGCAAGTTCAAAGCTCAATTAGAAGCTGCTGAGCAGAAACTGGAATTGTACTCTCCCAGCAGATGAAACTATGTTCATCCTTTAATGTTTTCACTCAACAACAACAAAAAAAAAAAATACATCAAGGACAGAGAAACCGCAGAGCAGTGAAATTCATTAGACACACAGATGTAAGTTATCATGCTGGAACTCTCTAGGCACTGCGGTCCTCAACACAGCCTTCATTCTCCCGCTGGAGACAAGACGCTTAGACTTTACTCTCCTTCCTTCTGTTAGGGTTTTCTTCAAACCACAACAGGTTTCTATTCTTCAGAGTCATGTGGCTGCTCATTTTCAAAACCTTTGTATTATGAAATCAGGACTCATCCGTATACTTCAAAATAGTCATCATCTATTTCTCAAGCTTTTCCTCAAAATAGCAGTGGACCCATGTGAAGGCTACCCGATTAGAATCAGGGTCATCACAACTTTGGAGTATCTCACAGGTAACTGGCATGTTCTGAAAGATGCATTAATTAGCTCAATTTGCAGCGGGCTGGGCTAGGGTGAGGGATTCACCCGAGAAAATCTGCGCAGCTGACAGGCAACCACACACTGCTCTCTCCCCACCCCCAGAGCAAAAGCAGGCCGTCACTGCACCAATCCTGGCCAGCGCCTGCTGCTCCCTCCACCCCGACCACGCAGAGCCCCCACCACGACGAATGGGCTGTACCTTTCCCTCCTGCAGTGTGAAGCATTTTCAGGTGATCAACGGTCATCTGCAGGATCTCAGCCTTTTCTAGCTTAGCAGACCCCTAGAAGAAGAGGAACAGCAACGCGGAGGATTAAAGTATGCACACACACAGAGACCCATATGCCCAGGATCTGTATGTACATCCAGAAGTGAGACTGAAAGCAAGGTCAGTTGCCTTCACAAGAGCCGTTTGGTAGCTATGTATGAGTTCGTCACTCCCAATATGGCTTATTTTCCAAGACACGAGTGGGGTTCAGGTGGGAGGTGGGGGCAGGGAGGGATTCGGAAGGTGGAGATAACCACACGGAGAGCTCTACCTACTTTCTCCATTACCTGCTTCTCAAAAGCACTGGGAACCAGCCGCCTCAGCTCAGACAAACTGTTATTGATCCGGTCTCGTCGGCGCTTCTCAATGATCTAGGGGAAGCAGGCACAACAAAGGCGAACATTCCCATTAGGTCTGTCCATTCCAAAAAGAAACGTGAGTCTTAACGTTAATTAACACCCTCAGAAAATAAAAAGGGAATAAAGGAACCCTGTAAAAAGAGCACTCACGCCTCTCCGTCTTTTCCGGGCTAAGATCTGGGAAGACGTCGTTGGGGACATGGAACCCAGAGCTGAACTCAAGTTTCTGAAGAGAGAGAGAAAAATCGCTGTTGAGAGAGGGAGGTGACGGGAGAGGTCACCCCCCCCCCAGCCCTGCCCGCACGCGTGCCGCGCGGACGACTCGGGCTGGAAAGTGCCCTGGGGCCCCTCACCGCGGGCGGCGTGCAGCCCGCCGCGCCCGCTGTCACCGCCGCCGCCGCCCGCGCGGTGCTCCCGCGCCCGCTGGGCTCCGCCGCCGCCGACTCACCCATTCTCGTCCGCGCTCTCCTTCTCCACCTCGATGGTCTCATCCAGCTCGCTGTCGGAGGAGCTGTAGTCGGGGTGAGCTCGCTTCATGCTGGCGGCTGGGGACGGGGGGCGGGGGGGGGGGGGGCGTCTCCGGGGAAGGGTCGGCGCGGCGGGCAGGGGGGAGTTCACAGCCGCGGCGCCTCTCCGCGCTCGGCTGCCGGCGTTCCGCACACTCTGCTGGCGCTCGCGCTCTGCCTCGGGTTAAAACTCAACCATCCCTTTCCCACGCTGAGCCCCTTCCCTGGGCCCTGGGGAGGGCGGAGGAGGCGGGGAGGCGGACCGGGAGGCGGGGAGGCGGGGCCGCGGCTCCTAGGCAACAGCCTCCCTCTGGCCAATCCCACTTCCCCTCCGGATGATTGACAGCTGCTCAAGGGGGAGGCGGGGCCGCGGCTGAGGGAGAGGGCGGGTTTCGCCTCCGCCCCCTGTGCCCGCCCTTGCCCCGCGGCGGTGCGTCGACTCCGCAGGGGCTCCGCCGGGCCTCCGCGGGGGGGAGCGGGGGGCGGGGGGGCAGGCTGGAGGGGGAGGCCCAGGCGGCGGTGGGCCGGCGGCGGGGAGGCGCGGAAGGCCGTGCCGGGACACCAGCCCGTTGTCGGCCGCGGCCCCTCCCCGCCCCGCGCGCCCGGATTGGCCTGGCCGCGCGCCAGGGCCGCGCCTGCAGAGCCGCCGGTGAGCCGCACGCGCCGCGGGCCGTGGGAAAGTGCCGGCGCCCCGGCCGCCAGCCAATCCGGGCGGCTGGCGACGGCGACGGCGGCCGCGCTGGCGGCGGCGGCGGCGGCCCTGGGCGTCCGCATGAATGGAGAAGAATAGCCAGGCGGGGGAGCGGGGCTGCGCGAGGGCGCGCCGGCCGGAGCTGGGCGGCTGCGGGCCGGGCTGTCCGTGTGAACCTGTAATCGGAGCCTGGGCGCCGGCGGGCTCCGGATGCCGCCACCCGGACCACTGTAAATCTCGGCTGCGTGGCCGCCGGTGCCTGGCGGCGGGAGGCGCGCTGTGCAGGCGCCCGGGGTCGGCACCTTCCCGGGCCGTTCGCCGGCGGCTCCCCGGATCCTGCAAGGAATCGGGAGAGTGGAGCGCCCGATGCCTTCACGGAGGCCGTCATCCCAGGGCCCCCGCCTCCGGGAGGGACCGGACATGGGCTCGGGGATGTTCTTTCCTGGGATCTTGTTCTCCCACGAAGCCAGAGTCTTTTTGTACAGGACTTTTCAGCTCCGGGAAAGTAGAGCGCTTGTTTTTTGGGTTTTGTTTTTTTTGTTTTGTTTTGTTTTTTTAGCTAAGTTGGGAGGTGGGGAGGAAATCCCTGGAGATATTCATTATGTTGGGGTTTTTTTTGTTTTTTTTCCCCCAGCACTTGGCTGCCAGATCCTCTCAGCGGGCGACTGGGTGGCGGGCGGGCGTCTGCAGCTGAGGCCGACCTCTCTGCGGGAACGCACGTTTCTCACTAGCAGACACACGCACACATACACCCACACACAGACCTCCTCCTCCTCCTGGCTTCGGTTGTGGCAGGTACCGAATGCTCTAGGAAATTCTGCAGGGCCTTCAAAAGAGAGATCGCTCTAAATCTTCAAGCTTTAATGATTCCAGGATTTGGAGACACAATAGTTGTGTTTTTTTTTTAATCTAAATCGCAGTCTTTTTTGTGTGTAATTATCTATCAAAGGCCCAGCACAATTTGTCTCAGGTCGACCGCTGTCGTTTGCAGTTCTGTTAGTGAGGGAAAGTTTAATAAACGTCCAGGGTAATGAAAGAAATGTCTCACCTTTGCGATTAGACCTCATTAATTATTGATCTTTATTTTTTATTGTTGTAAAGGTGACGTACAAAGGGGTTACATACGTCAGGTAAGTAGTACATTTCCTTTTGGACAACGTCATTCCTGCCTTCGCCCATTTTTTCTCTCCTGCGCCACCCACAAGTTGTGTAGTGAGGACCGGCTGTATTTCTTGACCCTTTGTCCCTCCCCCTCCCCATTTCTGTTCCCCTCCTTTCCCCGCCCAAAGACATGAACAAACATGACAAAAAGAAAACATCGGTGAATTAAAAACAAACTTGTTTTCATTTCCTGGAGTTCATTTCTATAAATATTTTGTATGATCAGAAGCACATAGGCCCTGTGCCCTGCGTTCCTCTCCGAAGAATATCCTCCCTTGGTTTTACTACTGTGTGTGAATGCCTTGGTAATTATTGATCTTAAGGCCACCTGAGCACACTTGGGGACGCGGCCTGACCCTAATCCACCATTCTCATCTCCCACCCCCCATCTCCTCACACTTGTTACGCAACCTGCTCCCACTTAAGCGCTCATTGTTCTTCACCTTCCCTGCCGCGTCTTCTGGGGCCTGGCCTCCAGCTCCCCTGGGGTTTAAACTGCTGGTCTGAAGCTTGGTAGGCCAGGACTAGCCACGCCTCCTGCATTAAACCCCTTTCCTAAGAGTCCACATGTTGCCTGTTCCTTACCCCAAGATCAATGTCAGTGCCTGTTTTATCTGCCTTTCTTCCCAGCTGACAGAGCGTTCTGATCCTTGTATTCCAGAGCTACAGTTTCCCCTCCCAGGGTCCTTTCCATTTTTTAGTCAAGGCACATCATACTGTTAGGTTGCTATCATAGGAAACTAACCCAAGCCTTTGCCTTCCCCAAGTCCCTGGAACATTCATTCCATTTCCTCCCCTGAGTGACAGGCCACCCTGTCCCAGAGTCTGTAAAAATTTCTATCTTTGAATGTACAGCTAGTCAATCTTTTCTGCAGTGGCCCATTTTGGCTGCTGTGCAGAACTGAAAATTAGTGGGTCAGATGGAAAGCCAGAGTGCGGTTAAGGATGCTTGCTTGACTCCATGTTGGTTTAGGTACCACTGTTTATCACCAGTGCATGTGTAAGGTCAAAAACGAGGTGATCCTACCTCCTCTAACATTGACTCACATTCTTTTTAACTCATCTAACAAATACTTATTTGATGCCCCCTATGTGTTTGGCATTAAGCTAGCACATGAGAAGGCAAAGGAAACCCAAAGTCACTGTTAGAAAAATAGAGGAAAATGGAGAAAGATAGGCTAGACTTGATGGTCATCAGACAAGGACTGTTTATTGAGGAACAGAGATGAGCCCAGACCTGCCCTTGGGATTGGAGGTTGTGTCGGGGACACTGGGTTTGGATGTAGGTTTATATAGGGCTTAACAAAGGAGCAATTTTTTAAAAATAGGTAATGGTCTCTTGGGGGCCTAGGGTGTGTCCTTGGCCTGGCCCACAGTGGAATGCTCGCCCTGGGGTGTGGAGGCCATAATCCCCTGAAGACCAAGATCAAAATGAACAGCCTTCAGACAAGCACGTGAGCTTTACTTGCCCCTGAGGAATAATGTGGGACTCAGTCCTTCATATTCCATAGTTTAGATACATAAAAGGAATGGACTGAGAGGGTCCTTGATGCCTACAGGCCCCACCCTTCTAGAACTCACAACCTTAAGAGGAAGTCAGACAATACTCAATTAAAATGTCTGTATGTGCCTCAACACTTCATAAGCACCTTCTCTCTGATAAGGAGAAGCAAGGTTCTCTGAACTTGTGGAGGCCTTTTGTGAATTCCAGCAGGACTTCAGCTCCAGATGAGATGAAGGTTCTGTTATCACCAGGAAGGAGTAGTGGCTCATCCCTTGGGTAGTGGGACCAGAGAGAGTAGCCAAAGGCATAGGGCCCAATTTCCCAGCACTTGCTAAGTAGGAGCATTGAGACCAGGAGGCTTTTGGCAAATCATTGCCTTAAAAATTGCTTTGAAGTCCCCTGAGTTCAAGGCCCATTTGAACAGGGCTGCTAAGCCCCTGGAGAAAGGATCATTTTCTCAACAGAGGAAAAGGGGAAGGTGATGCTTTTTGTATTTACCTTTCCTCTGCTTGTGCAAAGTGGGAAGCAGGCTGCCTTTCTCTGTGCTAATGGAGAGGATCCTGTGATAGAGATCCTCCAGATTAAGGGAATCCCTTTCTCCAGGCCTAAGTGGGAGTCTCACTCGGGGTGAACCTACAGCAGGAAGGAGTTTATCCTCCCACCACACCCCAGCAAAGAGGCTACTGGAGCACAAACTAGGTGGAAGGCACACACAATAGACAATGAAGAACCTCTATTCATCAAAGCCTGAGACTGCAACAAGTCTTCACTCTGTCAGTGTGCTAGGTGTGTGTAGGTGATCTCCAAAGGGGCACTGAGAATGGTGTTCCAGGGGCAAAGACAGAAAAGGGCAGGCTCTCTCCAAGCTCCCAAACAAATCACTGTGTGTATTCTGAAGCAAAAAGTCTTTCTCCAAACAACTTAAGTAAAGCCAGTTTGTACTGGAAACATTTAGGGCCTATTTGTTTACATATTCACACAATAAACTTGTAGAAAGCCCCTACTGTGTGCTGGGCATTGAGCCAGACCTGAAGCAATGAGGCAGAAAAGCCCATGTCTTTTCAATGTCTTCCTACCCCCTTCCCTTCTGGTTTTATCAAAAGCTACAGAGCACCTGAAAAATGGAAAATAAGTTGTATTGTCGCATGTGTTACAAAGGTGGGGAATACATATGTATTGACTGTTGAAATATACTACCACATATTCTACTTTCTAGTTATAAAATTTTAGTTCAATTTTAGTTTTTTGTTGGTGGTCCTGGGGCTTGAATGTGGGGCCTGGCTGCTGTCCCTGAGTTCTTTTTTGCTCAGGACTAGCACTCCACCACTTGGGTCCACAGTGCCACTTTCAGTTTTGTGGTGGTTAATGGGAGATAAGCATCTCACAGACTTTCCTGACAGGGCTGGCTTTGAACCAAGATCCTCAGATCTAAGCCTTCTTGAGTAGCTAGGACCACAGGCGTGAGCCACCAGTTTTGATCTTCATAATAAAAAGTACATGAAGGAATGACTCCCATCCTGTTTTCCCTTCATTTTCCTAAAAGTGCATGTTTACAAGAACTTCCTAGCTGGGCGCAGTGGCTCATGCCTGTAATGTCAGCAACTCAGGAGGCTGAGATCTGAGGATTAAGGTTCAAAGCCAGCCTGGGCACAAAAGGACCTGAGACTCTTGTCTCCAATTAACCTCTAGAAAATGGGAAGTGGGGCTTGGCTCAAGGGTAGGGTGGTAGCCTTGACCTGAAGAGATTAGAGATAGTTCCCAGGCTGAGTTCAAGCCCCATGACCCACCAAAAAAAAAAAAAAAAAAGCTTCCTAGATGATGGGCCATTTACTTAACTTCCCTAAGCCTCGGCTATCTTATCTGTAAAATGAGTATATGAATAATAGTTATCTTCCAAGGTCTTAAGTAAATAGTATCAATTGTATAAAGCACATCCCAGTATGGTCATTAGTAGACATTAACTAAACAGTAACTGTTATAAGTTATCTATGTGCCTGTTCTGTTCATGAACTATGAGCATTGGGCTGGCCCAATGTTGTCTTCTGACAACACTGAAGTTTGACCAGCATCTCTAAGTAAGTAAGGGCCTTGAATATCATGAGAAGCAATCAGCACCACTTATTTACAGCATCAGATTCTTCTCCATGTTATTCATTATTAGTATGCCCGAGTATGCAGTGGTATAGTGTATAAATAAGGTATACATTGAGAGTTCAGAATGAATCCTTGATGTACACATCTCAAATCAGAAACCACAAGGCAAGTGACCCAAAATTTATTCCGCAATCGTGAGTAAGCACCCATCTCCTAAGAACTCGCATTGCTGCTTTCTCCAGAAGCCCTGCCTCAAACACTAGATGGACCATTGATTAGTCACCATCAAATTCACCTTTACAATGAACTCCCCAAGATGGGCAAGTGGTGTTTGCTTTGAAGGTTAATTCAGTTGCTCACATCTGTAATCCTAGCTGAGGGAGGCTGAGATCTGAGAATCATGGTTCAGAGCCAGCCTAGGCAGAAAAGTCTCCAGTTACCCACGCACACACATGCCAAAAAGGGGTACTGTGACTCAAGTGGCACAGCACCAGCCTTGAGCATCCAGGCTAAGGGACACATACCCATATACCCATTGACTCATACGTCTCTCATAGTTTCCTGAGAGATTATGGTGATACACCAGTGAGATGAGAAATGGCAAGATAGCAGCCTTAGTGGTAGGAAGTGGGGTTGAACCTCAGGACTTGAGTTCTGTCCCTGAGCTTTTTGCACAAGGCGAGCACACTACCACTTGAGCCATAGCTCCACTTCTGCCTTCTTGGTGGTTAATTGGAGATAAGAGTTTGAGGATCCTGTCTACACATGCTTTGACCCATAATCTTCAAATAGCTGGGATTACAAGCATAGCCACCAGTGCCAGGACAAAGTGGCAAACCTAAGAAGGGATTGGTTTGGAGGCAGGAGGAAAACTTCCTGCAGAGGACACAGTTAAGGAGCAGCAGTGAACTTTGTTCTGAACATAGTGAGGTTCTCCCTAGTGAAGACTAAGAGCTTAGAGACCAAAACCCTCCAATCAGGCAGAGTTAAAAGAAATTGTAATTTGAGCATTAATGTGACCTCATTTGTACTTGAAGTCTACTGGAGCCAGGTAATCTAGTTATAAGAGGAAAAAAGAAATAAAGGTGTTTGAGAATCATTGTTGAATTATGTCCCCTCACACACACACAAAAAAAAACCCAAAGTATTAGACATAGGATAGTCAGGAGATATTTAGGTTTGGATCATAATGGGATTAATACACTTATAAGAAGAAAAGCCCCAAATGGCCCTCTGTTTCTTGTTCTCCCCCTCTCCCTCTCCTTTTTCTCTCTTTCCCCTCTGCCATTTGAGAACATACTCAAAGCAGCCATGAACAGGCTAGTATCTGACACATTGGCATTCTCTCCTCGGACTGGGACTCTCCAAATTAAAAATAAAATTCTGTCACTTAAGTCACTCCATCTATGCTATTTTGTTATGGAAATCAGGGGTAGGGTAATTCCTATTTCAATACTTCTGAAAATGTATCTTAATGCATCTTTACAAGCTGGCCTTTTTGCTATAGCTCAGGGTCCTATTTCCACACTTTTAAAATGTACTTTATTTCTACTAGTCAGTAATTGGAAGGCCTAAGTTAAAGATACAAATGTTTCCCATTTTAAAAGCCCTTGGGCTGGGATATAGCTCAGTGGCAAGGGGCTTGCCTAGCAAATACAACATCCTGGGTTCAATCCCCAGTACTAAAAAAGAAAAGGCAAAAAAAAAAAAAAATACAATTAAAAGAAAAAGCCCAACCAAAAAAAAAAAAACCTTAAAACTTTAGATTGAGATTGTCTTTCCTGTTTTTCACAGCTCTTTCAAACCCCTTATAGATTACAAACAAATGAAGTAGGACAGGTTCCTTTCCAAATGACAGGGCCCAGCTTTTCTGGTGAGCTTCACCATTTAAGAAGACCTTGGGCTTTCAGTCTGCAAGTTTTTCTCCTGCTTCTTGAGCCACTTATGAAATGACAGTGAAATACTTGCTTTCTCTCTCCCGCAACTTCCATGAAACCGCTCCTCCTGATCCTCTTATTGGTACATAAGAAAAATAAACCCAAGATTCTTCTTTTAGCCTCTCTATTCCCTCAACTTATCCCACCATGTCCCCAGATTCACAGTTGCCAGTGTCTCTTTCTCCAGTTTTACAAGTGTGACGATCCCTACACAAGCAGCCTTTGCAAGTTCAGCCAATTGCTCAAGTCCACTGGGAGACAACTCACTTCCTTTGATCTTTTTGAGAGTATGCTTGGAGAAACTTAGTGTCTGCTGCAGTTTGACCTAGAATGTCCTCCTAAGGCCCATATAGTATGGGCCCAGCACACTTCTGTGGAGCCACTCTGCTAGCCATGCAAAGCCTAGATATTAAGGCTGTTCCCCAAATGTCATATTTAGGGAAGATGATAGGTACTTTGTGGGGGAGGGCTAAAAGGTCTCTAGGTCAATAGTGTACTTTGGAAATAAAATTATGTATTTTTATGCCAACAGAAAAAAATGTAATAGAGCCAGAAAGATGAGTTGGCAGGATTTTTCATAAGATTTACATACATGCCATGATTTTGGAAAAGCAAAATAGATTTGTCTTGAAGATAGTTTGATTTGTCTTTGCTTATACATGCCATTACATCATTGCCTCGGTCCCTAAGCACAACAAATGTTAAGAGCACTTTTTACAAGTTTATATCTGAAGTACCCAACCTAAAAACATAAACAGCTTTGAGTTGAAAAGTTTTTTGTTTCTGACAAAAGATATTCTTCTTCCTAAATTTTCATGCTCAGCTTTGAGTTCTTTCAAATGAGAGTGAACTGGGATAAGACAATATACTCAGGTTCAGAAACAGAAGACAAGATGCCAGTAATCTCATGACCGTAATCCTAGCTACTCCAAAGAATTAGATCTGACTATCACAGTTCCAAGCCAACACAGGCAGAAAATCCATGAGCCTCTTATCTTTAAAGAGCCAGCAAAAAGCCAGAAGTAAACATGTGGCTCAAATAATAGGATGCCATCCTTGAGCTGAGAAAGATAAAGAACAGTGTAAATGCCCTAATTTCAAGTCCTAGTACCAGCACACAGAGAAAGGAAGGAAGGGAGGGGGAGAAAGGAAGGTAGGAAGGATGGAAGGAGAGAGGGAGGGAAGGAGAGAGGGAGAGAATTTTGAGTTTTCACACATAGTTGAGACAATATACAAACAAGCCACACAGAAGAAGGTCTAGAGTTTAAATCTGCTAGGAATGAACCTGGATTAAGGGATGGAAAGAATCAGGGAAAGGAGTATGAAAGAACATCAAGTAACAGACTTGGCATGTCATTGAGTAAGAAAAATCTTGCTCTGCTGCTAGCAAGTCAAAGCTCATTTCTACTATCCCAGGTTCTCACCATGGGATAGTTAAGGAGGAAACAAAGTTGCTTAGCTTCAAGTCCATCCTTCAAAAAACCAAGATGAAATACACAGTATTCAGCAAGGTCTCTTTGAAATCAACCAAGTTTGTTGAAACAGTAAGAACTTTATAATTTACTACTGTTAAATTCTTAAATTGAGGGACTGAACGTGGTGGTAATTTGTTGGTGGTGGTAAGAGTTGGATGTCTGAGGAACTTGCTGCCTATCTCACTAAAGCATGGACTCTCAAAATCTGTTTCCCATGGGAAGAGCTCCACAAAGAAGAAAGGAAGCCATTGTTTTCCCTATGTTAATGAAATGCTTAGGCCTCTGAGCTCCAAATAAATGAACAAATAAAAGATAAAACTGCCGCTGAGCACATCATTCAACTCTACAAAGGCAAAAATATTCAAAACAAAGTACATTGTATAATAGTAATAATAGAATTTAATAATACTTATTAATATATAAACCAAGAAGTTATGTTCCTCTCAGGCTTGCAGTGTATGGCTTTGCAAGAAACCATGTTGTACCCAAAGACTATAATATACATATACAGGGTTTTTGATTTTTGTTTTTGTTTTTGCTTCCCAGTCCTGGGGCTTGAACTCAGGGCCTGGGCACTGTCCTGGGACACGTTTTGCTCAAGGCTGGTGCTCTGCTACTTGAACCACAGCCCCACTTTTCCACCCTTTTCAGTGTATGTGATACCAAGGAATCAGACCCAGAGCTTTCTGCATGCTTGGCGAGCACTCTAGCACTAGGCTAAGCTCCCAGCCCCTACATATCCGTTTATACAGTATCTCTTCCTGGAGCTTGAACTCTGAGCCTGGGTGCTATCCCTGAACCTTTTGTACTTAAGGCTAGTGCTGTACCACAGCTCCACTCCCTGAAGACAAGAGTCTTACACACTTTCCTGCCCAGGCTACCTTAGAATAGTCATTCTTAGATCTCATCTTCCTGAATATATGACAGGCATGAGCCACCAGCATCCAGTTCTGTTCCAATTTTAAATCCTACTTAAGTATGCCATCTAGACCAGTGATTCTTAAATGGAGAGGATTAGGATAACATGGAATAAAAAATAATATAACACTGGTTTGGTAACCTAGCCATCACAGCATGTGGTTCAGTGGATCTGGGTTAAACTCAAGAATATGTATGTCAGACACACACCTTGCTGATATAAAGCTGCTGGTTAAGGAATTGCTGGTTTTGCTCTTTGGTTCATATACTAGAATCTTATGGGTGGAAAGAGGATCTTTAAAAAAAAAAAATCTAATTTAACCACATACCTTAAAAAAAAAAAGCTGGAAGTGGTGCTGTGGCTCAAGTGGTAGATCTCTAGCCTTGAGAAAGCTCAAGAACAGTGCTCAGGATCTGAGTTCAAGCCCCAGGACTGGCAAAAAAAAAAAATCTGATTTAAAATCAGTATATCTGGGATTGGAATCTGAGTATTAGTATCTCTGAATCTCTGAAGTTCTCCTTTGAGTCAATGTGTAGCCAAAAGTGGAGAATTTATACCTAGAGCATCAGTAGCTCTCAGCATTTAGTGCCCATGAGGCTTCATTACAGTATAGATTGGGAGGCACCATTCTTCTGAAGCTTCCAACTCTGGAAGTCTGAGTTGGACGTGAGAATCTGCATTTTAATCTAGACTGGAACTCCTCAGTTGCATCTTGAGGACCACTGGGTAGGGTTAATTCCCATCCTGGCTGCACTTGGAAACTATTGATGGTCTTGCAGAAAATACAACTCCAGTTAACTCCATGTCACCCCCCTACACACACACACACACACACACACACACACACACACACACACTCACCGCCCTTTTACTACCACCACCACCCTTCCCCCCAAAAAGAACTGGGATTGGGCCAGGCACTTATGCCTGTAATCCTAGCTACTCAGAAGGCTGAGATTTGGAGAGTTCAAAGCCAGCCTGGCCATGAAAGTCTGCATGGAGACTCTTATGTCTAATTTTTTTTATGTCTAATTTTTTAAAAGTTTAAAGCCTGATATAAAGCTATAGTTCAAGTGGTAGAGGACTCGCTACAGCAAAATAAATAAATACATAAATACATAAATAAATCTAAGGAACAGCACTCAAGCTATGAATTCAAGCCTCAGTAGAGACACACACACACAAAAACTGGGATTGGGGATCGGGAGTCTGGCCTAATGGTAGAGTGCTTGCCTAGCATCCATAGTACCACATATATGAAAAAAGCCAGAAGTGATGTTGTGTCTCAAGTGGTAGAGTTCTAGACTTGAGAAAGCCCAAGGACAGTGCTCAGGCCCTGAGTTCAAGTCCCAGGACTGGCCAAAAAAACAAAACAAAACAAAAAACTAGGATTGGGATTTAATTAGTTTGGGTTGGGGACTGGCAAAACAATGTATTTGAAGCCTCCCAAGTAATTCTAATGTGCAGCTAGGACTGAGAATCAGTGCAAAACCAAATGAGGTGATGCAGTAACTGGATCGATTACGTGTCTCTCATTTGAGCTAAACACAACCTCTTCCAACTGGAATGTATTTTAATCATTATATGCAATGGGTATCTTCGTTGAAGAAAAATACTACATTGAAATAAATGTAAGATTATGACAGTCATTTTTGAATTTGAGAAATAACTAGGTTAAGCCAGGAGGGGATTCTCCCCTCCTCTTTCATTGCTATAAATACAGCATACTGCCTACAAAAACAAAAAATAATAATGTAACATAGTACTCCACCCCTTTGGTGATCGGCAGTCAGTCCTGTAAACAGAAACATTATAACTGTCATTATAAAGGCAGTTTCCTATAAATGAGAATTCATGCTTATATCTAAATAAACTTGAAACCTGATCAAACACTCTGGCTCCGGGAAAATAAGTTGGGGTTTGGACATCGCAATTCAAAGTAATGCTTTTCCTGCTAGTTGATGTTTTTGAATCTGTGGGATTCAGCATGGGAATGACTTGTCTGCTCAGGCAGTAAAAGCTGAGATTTGGGGACATGGAGGAGAGGCTCACACCCCCTCAGTCCTTCACCCGGGCATTCTTGTGCAACTCCCTTATCAGTTAGATACATGTTTGTAAATAATTTCAGCTTTGGCGTTCACCGGGAAAACAGTGATGCTATTGTGTTTTAGCAACGGATTTAGCAAATTGCTATTTGTGACCCTTCTAGAATATTGTATGCAAGGTCCCATTCTTATGCTCAGAAAGGCTTCCGCAATTTAGCACTAGAAAAGACCTTAGGAGTTCATCAAATCTTTTAATTGTACAGGAGAGTGATTCCAGCCAAAAAAAAAAAGAAAGAAAAAAAGACAATATAATAGCACGTACTGGTGAAAATCTGGAGAAGGAACTCTCTCTCCACACCCCAGGTACCAGTTGCGAATTTATACCCATTCGTAACCAGGCCGTTTTCTTATATGTTAAGTGGAAATTGGCCTTCAACTGTGTAATTCAGCTCCTGTGTCTAAGAGGAATAAAATCATATTCACATGGATCCTTGCATATGAATTTTCATAGCAGCATTATTCATAATGGCCAAACAGGGCAAAAAAAAAAATCTCAGTGTCTGTGAAGGAAACGCGGTGATGCCCCTGCAGTGGAGATGTATTTGGGCATGAAAAGAGAGGAAAGGCAGAAATGTGATGCAATCTATGGAAGACTTTGCTCAGGGAAAGAAACCAGTCCTAAGAGGCAGTGTGGCGCACAGGGCCAGGAAAGGAGGCCGAGGGCACCCCGGTGGTTTTGCCGGGGGTGGGGTGCGGGCGGGCGGGGGAGGGGAGCGCAGGCTTGTTGGCTTTCTTCCTTTTTTTTTTTTGTTTATGCTAACATCGACCTTGTTTGTGGCAGTTGTGTGTGTCTGTAACGCACTAAAAAAAAAACCCATCAAATCATATGCTTCCCATAAGCAGAACCGTATAGGAATTTTATCCTCAAGCCGTTCGCAGTCACGCAGGTTCTCCGTGATGAGGTCTTCAGACGCAGTTTCTCATCACCCCCCTCTGGAGTGGGGAGGAGAAGGGACGGGGGGGGGGGTTACCCCTCGGAGGGTCCACACCCTGCCCCTAAATTTTACCAAGAGAACACTTGGTGACCCTCTTTCCTCCAGGCTGTCCCTGAACAGAGAGGTTCCTGACCTCCCAAGGGCCCTGGCCGGAGCCCCGGGGTCCCTAACCGGAGGGGCGCGCGTGCGCGCGTGCGCGCGGGTCAGGCGGGTCACACGGCCGCGGAGCCCGGGGGCCGAGCGGGGCGGGGAAGGGATGGGGGGGAGGCGCTGTAATTGCCCGGCGGCCCCGGTTCCCACGCTCCTATTGTTGGCGACTTTGTTTCCAATTCTGGTCACGTGTGCTAATTAGTTAGAGCCGCTGGCGGGCGGGGAGGCGAGTGGCCGGCCCCAAGCCCCGCCATCACTTCCTGCAGGCAGCCAGGCCGGCGGGCGGCCCCGGAGGCTCCTGTCCCCGGCGCCTCCCGGGTGGCGGGAGGGGGCGGAGGGGGCGCGCGGGGGACCCGGGACTGTGGCAGGCGCTGGAGTCAAGGAGAAACTGGCCTTAGATCGCCTGGCTCACCACCTTCCTTGGGTGGTGTTCAGCCAGTGAGGGGAGGGGTATTTTAGTCGACTCGTTTAAAAACCGAATAAAACGAACCCATGCGCCGCTCCGCGATGGGGAGAGTCACGACCTGGGACTCAGTGAGGTGTCCTCCGAGCTCGGTTCAGCAGTGCGCAGGGTCTTTCTTGGGGCGGGGTGGGAGGAGCAGTGAGGACTGAAGACCGCAGTGAATGAGGCTCAACGAAAAGACAAGGTGCTTGCTGGTTCTTGGCTTTTTGTTTTTTTTTAATTGCATTCAAAGATTTAAGAGCTTTCTGGTTCTCACAATGGAAGTTTCTGCTTCTCCATACTTCTTCCTAGAAATCAGGTCTCGCTGAAAACAACAACACCTTTTATGTAGTAGTAGCAAAGAGGAGATTTTTCTTTGAAAAGTGGCAGAGTAGTAGAGGAATGAAGAATAAGGTCAGCAATTTAGCAAAGGTGTTCTGAGCATCTTCTACGCTCCTGAACTCAGCTGGATATGCAGAAAATGAAATCGCGAAAGCCTGTCTTTAAGTAGCTTATAAATTCAGTGAAGGAGAAAGTCTCCAACAATTAAGGATGACAATTGGAAATCTTGGTAGGGAAAATGGTGGGGCTAAAGGAGGGACAATGATACAGACAAGATATAGGATACAGGATGGTTCCACCCACACTTAAATGACAAGTAGCTGTTAGCCAGGGGTAGAAAGGGTGTGATGAAAAGAGGTAAGAGCAAGTACAAACATACCTGGTGACATGGGCCTCTAGTGATATAGGCTGGGGGAAACTGGGTACACAAGAATTAAGAGTGCTATGGAAGAGTTTAGGTTTTATCCTAAAGGCCCAGATAATGTTAAGCAAAGAGTACAATAATTGCACTGGCTTTATTTTTATTTTTGTGCCTATCCTAGGTCTTGAACCATGAACCTGCGTGCTGTTTCTAGGCTTTTGTTTTCTTTTTTTGTTCAAGGCAATTACTCTACCACTTGAGCTACAGCTTCACTTCCTGGGTTTTTTTGGTGGTGGTTTGGAAATGGAATTCTCACACTTACTTGCAGGTTGACTTTGAAGCACATTCCTCAAATCTCAGCCCTCTGAGTAGCGAGGATTTGGACTGGCTTTTAAGAAAGATTATTTTGGCAGTAGTGTGGAAGATTGAAATTTAGGTTAGAGGAATGGAAAGAAGATTGAGAATTGCAGCAGTCCAACAGTAAAAGATGTAAGATACTACCAGTGAAGTGTAGGCTAGGGAGACAGGCTGTAACACCTAAATTTGAGGTCCTCAAAGACCACCAAGGAGTCGAATCCAATGTAAGCGCATGGGAGTCTTTTATTGCAAGCTCGAGCCTGGACTCACAAGCATTGCCAATGCAGCGGGTCAGAGTTGAGAGCCCCGACTCATTTTATGTTTCTAGGGTTTTTATAACACATTGACCATATGGCGCTAGTTGACCATATATAGGGGCCAATAGGATGGTAACATTCACACAGACCTGCACAATTTTGTTACATCACAGAGTGACCACTCAAATCATAACCTGTTTCTGGGGAGTCATTTGAATTACCCTATCTTTTTCTACCTGACTTCGTACCCAACATGTGTGAGGTCTTGAATTAAAAATAAACTTAAAACAATGCATTTGAACTCTCAGCAAGTTTTCCCAGTATTATATATTTGTATCTAATGCAAAGCACCAACAGCTTCCCTAGTATGACTGTTAAATTAGTGATCTCCAAATATATCAAACCACATTAACTTCCAGAAAAACATTTAAAAGAGTGGAAAAAAATCTTCCATATGAATATTTGTTTCTTTTTGCTTTTCCGGTGTAGAAAAGAGGAAGCCAGAGAATGTAGCTTCAGGAAATGACATCAAGTACGTTAGCTTATTCTGGAAAGACAAATGAAGGTGGCTCTATAATTAGCTGTAATGGGTTAAGCAAGGTGAAGGGTACCTGTGGCTGAGATAGAGAGGCTGAGATGGTTGCTTCGCTAATGACAGTCCTAAAGGTCAACATCGCCCCATGGGTTAGGCTTTGTTTTCGGTTTGGGGTTTTTTTTGTTTTGTTTTGTTTTGTTTTTGTTTGTTTTGTGTGTGTGTGTGTGTGTGTGTGTGTGTGTGTGTGTGTGTGTGTGTGTGGTGTGTGTGTGTGTGTGTGTTTTGGTGTGTGTTCTGGGGATTGAATTCAGATCCCAGGCATTGTCCCTGAGCTTTTTTGCTCCCAGCTTTACTACTGAGCCACAGCTCTACTTCCATCATTTTGCCTGTTAATTGGAGATGAGAGTTTTGTAGACTTTTTTTGCCTGGGCTGGCTTTGAACTGTGGTCCTCAGATCTCAGCCTCCTGAATAGCTAGGATGATAGGTGTGAGCCACTGACTCTTAGCAAGAATTTATTTCTATGAAAATCAACCAGCAGCTAAGGAAGTAAAGAGCATTTCTCTGTGCCAGGCAGTTTAGTAAGTCTTTCAAGTATAAACTATCTTGCCAGGGAGACCATGATGGAAAGTCTGTTGTTAACATCATGGATCAACCCACTTCCCTGATGAGAAAACTGAAGTTCAGAATGGCAGTAAGTAATTGATTTGGAGTTACATGGTTTGTACAGGTAGAGCTCAAACTTGAGCCCACATAGTGACCACAACCATCCATTCTCGTAACTGCCGCATATTGGACACTCAAAAGACACTCAAAGATGATGGTTTACTTTTGTGAATCTCACATGGAACGTAGGCTAAACCTTGTGTGTGTAGCAAATGTCTGCACTGCACTCCTGTCTCCTAAAATTGCACGATAACAGCATTGGGTAGATAAGAAAGCCCATTAAGGATTGAATCAGGAAATTGAAAACTACCAAGTGGTCATAGACGCCACCAATGCTTTATTTATCTGTTCTTCTGTGTGAGCTTCTAGCACAATATTGAAATGAGTTAGTAAGGAGAAATTGAGTATTTCTTTGGAAGCAGAAAAAAAATGTTCCCACAGTGACTTTGTCACAATATATATATAGCAAGACCACCTTTGCTTAGGCTGGAATCTGAGTTAGTGATGGGATTAAAAGCTCCTAAGAGCCAGTATAGCCTCTCTGCTCATGATATTAGCTAAGAAAGAATGTGTCCTTGGAAAATTTCCGTGCACAAAATATCCTTTGAACTCTTATGTAAAGTAAAAATGAACAGGGGTCAGGAGTTTGACCTTGTGGTAGAGTGCTTGCCTAGCATGCACAAAGACTTAGGTTCTATTCCTTGGTACCACATACATAGAAAAAAGCCAGAAATGGTGCTGTGGCTCAAGTGGTGGAGCTCTAACCCTGAGAAAACCCAAGGACAGTGCTCAGGCCCTGAGTTCAAGGCCCAGGACTGGCAAAAAAAAAAAAAAAAAGTAAAAATGAACATCATAGTGGAACTCTTTTTCCAAGATCAGTTCCTTTTAGGTTTTTTTTTCATGAGTCAGCAAATGTGCAGTTTGCTACCTAGTTGCCTTAGTAAGTGAACCTTGTAGTTGGTCCTCTAGTATCTATCCCACCTGAAACTTTTCCCACACTTTATGATTATCCACCGTGGTAATCTCATCTCCCTTGACAGTAATAGGCTCAGTGGAGGGCAGGTCTATGTCAGTCTAGCCAATGAAATCAAAGAAGAGCCTTGCCCCAGACTTGTCAGAGAAAGAAGGCAATACTTTCTTCCCATTCGTATAAGTAAATAGCTGAGTAGAGGTTGCCATCACTTGGTTTGATGGAAAACCAGCCTTAGGATGAAGCCAGTGCTATGGCAGAACAGATAGACAAGAATGTGGGACTGCTATCCATGCAAACACTAATGCAAATTCCAACTCTAAGTCCTCTGTTACTTCTCATAACCTATATCCTTTGGATTTGTCAACATGGGGGAAAAGAAAGAGTATTTGTAATACAAAGCCTCCTCCATAAAACATGTAGCACATTCAAATCACATCCAGTCTATTTGCTTCCTAAATGTTTCAAAACCCTTGCACCTCTCTCCATCCCCCTTACCACTCTTAATCCACTCCAAGCACTGAACAATGTCTCCTATCTGAGATGTTTTCTTTCCAAAATGCCTCAATGACATGAAGACAAAGGAAGAAGAGGAGGAGGAGGAGGAGGCCAGGCGCAGGTGGCTTATGCCTGTAATCCTAGCTCCTCAGGAGGCTGAGATCTGAGAATCACAGTTCAAAGCCAGCTGGGGCACAAAACATTCTGAAACTCTTATCTTCAATTGATCACTAGAAAACCGAAGTGACACTATGGCACAAAGTGATAGAGTGCGAGCCTAGAACTGAGGAGCTCAGGGGCATCGCCCAGGCCCAGAGTTCAAGCCCCATAACCCATGAGAGAAAGAGAGAGGGGGAGGAATGAAGGGAGGGAGGGAGGAGAGAAAAGGATAAAAAGAATGTGGAAGGATAAAGCTGTGACAGGGACAACAGACATTTCCTCATCTTTTTATAGGTCAGAGGTGTGTGTCTCCCACCACACCAAAATATACAACCTTGTGTTTTCAGTGCCTCTCACTTAGCGGGTCTTCCAGTAGGTGAGTAGTTAAAACCACCATTAGGTGGTCATGTCCCTTCACGCATCCTAATGATATGTCCCCTTTGTTTGCTGCCTTGGCAGCAGTCCCAAGTGACAGCACCTTCCATTGAGTCCAGGTTATTCTCATCAGCCTTGGACCTGGCCCAGCCTTTTATGGTCTGGCTTTATTCCAATACACTTGAGCCACCTTGCCAGGAAATGCAGGGATTTCTGTCAGTACTAATTTCAGTTACACTCTATGGCTACTTTGTGACCACCTACTCTGTTCTGTTCTGGGAATGTTCTAGGACTTCAGAAAAATAGATGGTGAGCATGTCCTGTTCTCTGTAACCCAGTACAGGGCACATAATGACACTCAAAATACTTGTTAACTAGGTCAAAGAAAAATATCATGGTGAATATATGATAATTCACCCTCCAGCAGCTTCCAAACCATGGAAGAGTGAAAACAAGGTCACTGCACCACCAGGTCCACTGGTATATTAAATATAAAGCACTTGTTGATGCTTCTCAGACTCAAGCTACTCTTTAAAGGTAGTATGACTCTTCACATATTTAGTTTCTCAGTAGCTTGACATATGAACTAGTATTATCTGCGTTTTTCCAAAAGCTGAGGCTCAAAGAAGAAGAGTTTCCCAGAACAACTTACATCTGGCGAAGACTCAGATTAATCAGAAAATGGGGCGGCTAATTATTTATTTAACCAGACATGTAAAAAAGCATCCCATTAAGGTATAATAGGTTGGCGTTTTCTTTGTTGTTATTGTTTGCTTTTTGGTCATGAAGCTTGAACTCAGGGCCTGAGTTCTTATCCTCTCAAGTCTAGTGCTCTATCACTTTGAGCTACAACTCCTCCTCTGGGTTTTTGGGGGTTAATTGGAGACGACTCTCACAGACTTTCTTGCCCAGGCCGTTTTGAACTGTAATCATCTGATCTCAGCCTAGCTACAGAGTAGCTAGGAGTACAGGCGTGAGCCACCAGGTCCCTGCCAAAAAAACAGATTTTCGATACATCTTCAGGGATGAATGGGTATTTAGTATGCTAAGAGATCAGTGACATAGTCTAGATTTTAGAATGAGTGAAGATTTGCAAGTGAGGATTCAGAAAACATGAAATTGTCCCATATGGGTGAGTATAGGGTATGCAAAGGAGGAGGGAAAGGGAGGAACTAAGACCCACCCAAGTTAGAGTCCTTGCTAAATTCTCCTCTTTGTTATGGACCCCCATTGCTATTCAACCTCAGTATTTCAAGTGAAGTTAGCTGTGTACTAGAATATCTTCTGGCTTGCTCTAGGCAATCAACACTTTCCATTTCCCTGACTACAAAACAGATTCAGCCTATCCACTCCAGGGACTGTCTAGATTGTTGCCTAGCCCACTGAAACAGCACTCTCTTTCTCCTCCCTTTGAAAGTCCCCAGGGAAGCAGGCACTCCTACAAGATGTTGGCTCTTTCTGTAAGTATAGGACAAGCAACACCCCAGGAGATGCTACAGAAGACCCAAAGAGGCTCTGTCAGTGGTCATCTCATTGGAGCACTGGTCATACCGTATCATAGCCTGTCCTCTCACTTCTGAGCTGTCCTATCAGAAGGTTTTTATTGTCATTGTATTTGTTCTGTCTTATTTATTTATTTAAGCAGATAGTGTAAGGTCTCCTAGTATTTGTAACATAAAGAAGGTTAATTGATCAAGTCTTCAGTGTTAGGTTACCTTATTTAAAGTATTTCTCTGGGAAGTGGTTTACGAAGGTCACTCCATGCCCTGTGGAGAGTGCATTGACTGGAGGATTGGCTACCTTGCAGTTTGCTCAAGGATAGCTAATGTGGACAAGGATTAAAGCATTGGCAACAGGCACAGAGGAGAAGATCCAGAAAAAGAATTTGTTTAAAATGGGCTGTTAAATTTATCTGGGATTGTAAACTTTGTTTTTCTATTTAATTTCACCAGCTCCCAGCTCCCATGTGCTGTTAACTTTTGTAGGCCTAGGCCTTAATAGTGGTTTCCAAAATCTATAGAAAATGGGGCCACTCATTCACTATACTTTCCCTTTGAGAAGATACAGTTGATTTCACATATTACCCAAATGTTTTGTTCCAATTCCTTGTTAATTGTATACTTTCTCAGTAAATGAGCCTCTTGTACTCACAGTGACTTGATGGCAACATCTATCTGTCACCTTTATCATTCTCACTTGTTTTAGTGCAAATAATTTCGTGCCCTTGTGTACTTTGTACGTAGATAGCATGGTCCTCCCCACACCAGAGCTATCTGTAGGCAGCAGCGTGGACCTCACAGATACAAGCCATACCTAAGTCTCAGCTGGGATCCTACATCTACATGTCTTCCCAACATGAAAAGCTAGATGGACTGGGACTTTAAATAAGGTCTCATTTTCTGAAGTACAGTCAACATTTTACAGGAAAACAGGGCGGGGGAGAGGGACTATAAATGCTAAAAAGAATATGTGAGGAGTTTTTTTTTATCTTTAAGGCAATAGATGAATGAATGACTGAAGATAATTACAGCAGACTGGAAGTAAACATCTGCCAAATAAGCAGACAACTGGGAGCAGGTTTTTCCATGCCTCATCACTATGACAGCCCAGGTGTGCTGTACCCCTCTTTCCCTCTCCAAAGGGTACCTTTGCTGATGCTAGAGAGGGTAGAGTCTATCTCCTACTGGGGTCAGAACTTCTGGGTGGAAGATACCAATGGATTCTGAAGGGACCCCTTTCTTGACTTCCCCCAAAATCCATCCCCTATAGGCTTTTCCCATCTTCATGACAAAGGAGTACTTGACTCAAGGCAGGGCCTGTAAAATCCCTGATAACAGCTCAGCTTACAAGAGCAGTTAAACCAGGTGGAGTCACCAGAATTCCTCCCCCACCCTACCCCCTTGGCCTGCCAGGAAACTCCCTCCCTTTCCTTTGTCGTCAGAGCAGTGCACCAGAAGCCCACCGAGATGATAAGTTCGTTCAAACAGCAAAGGTGTCAGTGGTTGCCCCAGCCGTCACTCGAGTATGTTGAGATTCCATTGGCCACCTGTGTATGGCCAGCCCAACCACATGGCTGGAGGCCTATAAAAGTAGCCTGTAAGATTAGGCGGGGTCGCTCTCTCACTCACATCTTAGAGACAGCCCTGACCGGTCAGTATGATTTTTGATGCTAGGCGCGGGATAAAACTCTGTTTAACTTCCGCTTTTGTTTCAGACTCATTCCTTTGATCACGGACCCTAATATTGGGGGACAGATTCCACCTGAGTCCATACCAGAGCCTGGAAAGGAAGATACAGAGTACACCTGGCCAGACGTATGGCAGGTGTATGTACCAGTTTTCTGATGGAATCATGGAGAAGCTATAGGGTAAGGGACAGTGGACTTCCTCCTGGCTCTTGTCACTGCCTCAAGGAGTAGGCATCTGGGGAAGGAAGGAGTCTAGTCCAAAGTATCTCATCATTTGTCACACAGTTATCATGTCAGCAATCACTTTAGCCAGCATGAATAAGAGACTAGATACACATATCATGATGCAAAGATGGGGCCTGCCCAGAACCCAGGAAAAAGGAGAGGCTCAATCTTTCCACTGGGCTTAACTTCAGACCAGGGAGGAGCCCAGACCTTCTGCTTCCTCATCCATAGACTTAATGGTGGTATTTCTAACCCAACAGCTACATGGCATCTCTTGTTTTTAGTTTAGGTCACGTTGGTTATTTTGTTGTTTCATTTTTTTCCAGACAAGGTCTCTTGCTTTTTCATTGGCTGATCCTTGAAACTCAATCCTCTTTGTGCCCTATCTTCCAAGTAGCTGAGATTGCAGAGATGAACCTCAATAGCTGACACTCAAAATAATATTTATTTATTTATTTGCCAGTCCTGGGCTAGAACACTATCCTTGAGCTTTCTCAAGGCTAGAGCTCTACCACTTGAGCCACAGCACCACTTCCAGCTTTTTTTAAAAAAAATATTAACATCGATTTTTACATATTTCAAATGACATGTTAAACAAGTATTCAAGAAGGGAATCTCTATGTACAATCACTGGCACTTAGATTTTAGAACATAATCAAAATTAGGCTAAGGGTTTGTATATCATAGATACTTCCAGCTTTTTCTATGTATGTGGTACCAAGGAATTGAACCCCGGTCCCTGTGCATGCCAGGCAAGCACTCTACCACTAGACCAAACTCCCAGCTCCTCAAAATAACATTTTGTAAGATTTTACTTATGAATTTTTTTGGGGGGGTCATGGGGCTTAACCTTGGCCTGGGCATTGTCCCTGAGCTCTTCAGCTCAAGGCTACCACCCTATCTTTGAGCCAAGCCCCACTTCCCATTTTCTAGAAGTTAATTGAAATCTCAGGTCATTTTGTGCCTGGGCTTGCTTCGAACCTTGATCCTCAGATCTTAGCCTCCTGAGTAGCTAGGATTACAGGTGTGATCCCCTAGGTCCAGCCAGGTGGGTGAATTTTTTCCCCCTTCCTTTAGCAGGATTCTAGCCCCACTCTCCTTACATGGAGGTGCAATTGCTTCCTTCTGCTGGTTGAGAACAAGCACCCACTCTCTAAATGACTCAAGGAAATGACTATACCAATTAAAATTTTTTAATTCAGATTCTGTATCTGATAAAGGGAGGTAAACATAGGGGTTTTCATTTTTCCAACACCCCAACCTCTATTTGCATTTCAGAGTCCAAGGGAGAAGATTCTGAATCTTTTCATCTAGAACTCCAAAATATCTCTTAACTAGATTCAGATTTTTCTGAGAAGCATTTGTAATCATCTTTAACAAAGTCCATTCTTTTGCAAAGTTTGAATCACTGCAATTGTGCTGATTTTCTATTTTGTAGGTAGAGATGCAAAGGCTCATTGAGGATTGAGAGACAGGAGGTGACACTGCGGGGAGGGGATGTCTCCTGACCCCCCTCACAAGAGGGTAGTTTGGGAGCACGAGGTTAAAAGGCTCTTATATCTGCCCAGAGCAGTCCAGAGTCAGCACAGCCACACTCACACAGACCCCAGGTCTTGAGAAATTCCAGCAACCCACATTGCAGAAGCAGCTTCAACCTCAGCCAATCATTTAACTAAAACATTCTAAAGCTGCCCCAGGCAGGGTTTTCTAAACTGACAGCCACCCATGCACTCCATTCCATAGCATTTCTGAGAAAGGAGGCAAGGAAATATCAGAGCGCCTTGCACATTGTAAAAGTGTGTGCCTTTTGTTCATACATATAATTTGCTCTGTAAAATCTGGTGCTTTTATTTCAGGTACGTTGGTAGGTAGACGAATTGACTGTAAGTTAGGTCATAATATAGAAGGCAATTCTGCTCCAAGGCAATTCTTGGTGAAGGCAGACAAACAAGGGGGTATCCTCATTATTTAGCCCTCCCTTCCCCATTTGATTTTCCTGAAGCTCTTGATTTTTCTGTAGCTCTGCTTTTCATGCTAATGAATAAACAGTATGCTTCATTTCCCATTCCCCTGTATTTGTATTCCCCAAACGTATCAAATATCTTTGCATAGACAGTCTGGAATTTACCTGCCTAAAACTGATGATTTCAAGACATATATTGATTTTTTTTTTTTTAACATGGCAACAGGAAACAGCCTGGGTAAAATAAGTGTCATTTTATAACACTTCCAAATTTCTCTCTTTCCATGTGTGTGCATGTGTGTGTGTGTGTTTGCTCTTTGTCTCTTTGTCTCACTGTCTTTGTCTCTCTCTCTCTTTCTTTCTCTCTCTCTCTCTCTCTCTCTCTCTCTCTCTCTCTCTCTCTCTCTCTCTCACACACACACACACACACACACACACACACACACACAGTCTTTTTTTCTGGTCAAGGTAATAAATGGTAGGTATATTCTGAAATGTGTTCTAAGATGCATCACACTGGCATGCAGGGTGATACCCTCCATTTCTGCCTTCTAAAACACACATGGTTTCAAAGGCCCTCTGTGGACAGGCGCTGACCTGACCTTGTGGCCTTCCAGCTTATGCAGTGGCTGAGTTGCACCCACCCCTGCCAGTATGCTACAGCCCTGGGGTTAATCCTCCCTGCACTGAAGCCTGACACGGTTTGAACCACAGCCTCCCCCTCACAGCTGCTCTAACATTTCATGCGCCTGACAAGAAGCATTTATGTCTGACCTAAACCTCACCTGTTGCAACGTGACTCCCCTTCCCTGACTCATTCTGTTGGACATTTACCATGTATTTCTCGCGCCCCTGCAATGGGCTTGCCATTGTCCAAGGATCTCTGCAGCCTGTCCAGGTACAGCCACAGAGGCAGCATACCAACAATCCCACTGCCAGGCCACGTGTGTGGGGAAGGCAGTGCTCTTCCTTAGAGTGCTCTTCCTTAGAGTATGTTTATTTGTTTGTTTTCCTTGGAGTGTTCTTTCTTAGGGTATGTTTGTTTGTTTTCCTTAGAGTGCTCTTCCTTAATGTATGTTGTTTGTTTCCAGGAACTTCTCTTTCGACTCTTGCTAGTCTCAATTATTTATTTTATTTCATGGGGTTTGAACTGGCCTGGGTGCTGTCCCTGAGTTCTTCAGCTCAAGGCTACCGCCCTATCCTTGAGCCAAGCCCCACTTCCTGTTTTCTAGAGGTTAATTGGAGATAAGAGTCTCAGGTCCTTTTGTGCCCTGGCTGACTTTGAACCTTGATCCTCAGATCTCAGCCTCCAGAGTAGCTAGGATTACAGGCGTGAGCCACTGCACCTGGCTCTTATTTTTTTTTAATAACTTTTATTTGGAAATGCCAAAAACAGAGGAATTTTACTTTTTTTTCTTTTTATATCCAATGTTTAGCTGTTTCATCGATTCTATTGTTTATTGTCTGTCTCTCCTGGCTGAACGTTTTCCTTTCCTCCAAATTCACCCTAACTCTTTAAGGTACTAAGTATTTAAGTATTAGCAATGGAGGCCTTTGGGACATGATTTTTTGGCCATAAAGACAAAGCCCCCATGAAAAGAGTTAATACTCTTCTAAGACAGACCTCAGAGAAACTCTGAGGCCTTCAACCATGAGAGGACGACCATCAAAGAGTAGGACAGCGCCCTCACACCACAGTGAGCCTCCCATGCTTCTTTTTTTTTTTTTTTTTTTTTTTTGCCAGTCCTGGGCTTGAGCTCAGGGCCTGAGCACTGTCCTTGGACTTTCTCAAGGCTAGAGCTCTACCACTTGAGCCTCAGCACCACTTCCAGCTTTTTTCTATGTATGTGGTACCGAGGAATCGAACCTGGGTCTTCATGCATGCTAGGTAAGCACTTTAACCACTAGGCCAAACTCCCGGCCCGCCTCCCATGCTTCTTAATTGGCGCCATGAGATATTCATTCTATTGGCTTTGAGCTATCCGGTTTGTAGTATGTTGTTAAAGCAGCCAAACTGACCAAGAAGCTCCCTCCATACTGTAAGCTTTCTGATGGTGACTGCTCTGTCTTTTGTTCCCTGCTCTGTCGTCAGCTACTAAGTAAGAATGATTTTTCATTCAAGGACTATGGTGGTCTCATTTCCTGGGCTTTTTTTTTTAGGCTGGAGTGGGGGGGGGGTTGATGTTTACAGTGGATTCCAGTTACAGATAATGAAATCAACATCTCAAGCTCTCCCCCTACCTGCTTTTGTAGGACTCAATCCCCAGCAGGCTTTTCCTGCTCACTTGTGTTGGTTCCTGGAGAGGCCTTTGATGTGCACAGGAAGTTGCTGGAGACTTGGCTACCACAGTGGAGATCTCCCCAAGCTGGGAGGGTTCCATGTTCTCTGAAGCCCTCCATATATCAAAGCCATGGCCATAATCCTTGAGGAAGAGGAAAGCAGTGTGCCATATATTTGGAAGGTTTGTGATAAAAATGCATCTCCCTATATTGGCTCCAGAACCTTATTTACCACTGGAGAAGGGTGTATGGCCAGGAAGAGTTCACCCAAGGACAAGGTAAGGCAGGATTCAAAATCTCTTCTCCCCACTGATCATTGAGTTGTAGGGATTGGGCTCAACATCCATGTTAGCCCATTTCTTCCTTAAAACAAGGGATGCCTGTGGGGCTATTAGCATGCCTGCAAGAGACACTCCTCTGTTAGTTTACCAGTCAGATATGTCCAGATTCCACCAGTAGCCATACTGTACCTTGAGTTGGTGACCCACCATTCTATCTATTCTTAGAGACTCGAGTTGACACAGAAACTTTGCATACATCTGGTCAACCCATGTTTGTGTCAGATGTACTTTATATAATATTTCAGATGTTTTGTGTGTCTGGGAAGTTTGTTGTTTCGAACATGAATCCTTACATGGAAGGAAGCTGAATCTCTCCCTAAACCCATGGACATCGGCCAGCTAAGCTGCCACAAAGGAAACTTGGAGAAAGAGGCCAGACCTTCCAGAAGACCATGTCATACCTAGCATGACACAGAGTGAACAGGACCACATTATTACTCACAGCACTCCACAGGATTCTAATGGCATAGAGGTCACTGTGAAGAAGGGGAACAGGAGTTTGACTATCTGGTGTTTTGATGGTATATATTGCATTGTAGAAGTTCATCTGCAACAAAGAAACAAAAGTCATCTTTTGTTTATTCAATAATAAGCAAATAGAGAATGTCTATTTTTGCCAGTAAATCTTTTCAAAGCCACAAACAAAAAAGATTAAAGTCACTATTTTAATGGAACTTAACCATAAATAAGAGCATGCTACAAAGTAAGAAAACAGTTAAAAGGCAGAAAATGTCATAATAGGGGCATAAATCCATGAATCCCAATAGAATATCTCAGGAAAGGCCTCCCTTGCCAATAAATGCAGAGCCACATAAGAAAAGACTCTGCTGCTTTGAACTTTCCCTTCTCTTGTTTTTTGGAATGCAGACATAATTCCCAGAGGCACAGCAGCTATCTTGTGATCTTGAAGTGATAATGACAAGGAAGAAAAGTAGAAATGTGGATGGCATGACACCACAGACTATTTGCCTTGGCTTAACCCTGGATGTCTTCATAGGTGAGCCAAAAATCTACCAGTTTAGGCCTGTGCTGATTTATTCTTTCTTTCTTTTTAAAAAATTTTTCTGTAGAGTACTGTTTTTTTTTAATTGTCAGGGTAATGTATAGAGGAGTTACAGTTACATTTGTCAAGTATTGGGTGCATTACCGCTCAAACATTGATATCCCTTCTCACGTTTTTGTCCCCATTTCCCTCCCTAGCTAGGTTTATTCTTAGTTGAAATTCAACTTTTCCCTGGCTAATAAATGGATATGGGATTGTGAGAATAAAGGTACTCTAACTGACATGGGCATTAAAATCTTCTCTATCTGTAAAATAACTCAAGCAAAAGTGTTTGGGTGTGGCTCAAGGGATAGAGTGCCATCTTACCAAGTGCAAGGCTCTGAATTAAAGTGCTAATGTTGCCAGCATGGAGGCTCACAACTGTAATCCTATCTACTCAGGAGGTTGAGATCCTAGGATCTCAGTTCAAAGCCAGCCTGGGCACTAGAGTCCATGGGACTCTTTTTTTTTTTTTTTTTTGTCAGTCCTGGGCTTCGGCTCAGGGCCTGAGCACTGTCCTTGGACTTTCTCAAGGCTAGAGCTCTACCACTTGAGCCTCAGCACCACTTCTGGCTTTTTTTTATGTATGTGGTACTGAGGAATCGAACCCAGGTCTTCATGCATGCTAGGCAAGCACTTTAACCACTAGGCCAAACTCCCGGTCTCCATGGGACTCTTATCTCCAATTAACCACTAGAAAAACTGAAGTGGCACTGTGGCTCCAGGGGTGGGGAAGTAGCCTTGAGCTGAAGAGCTCAGGGATAGTGCCCAGGCCCAGAGTCCAAGCCCCACAACTGACAGAAAAAAAAAAAAAAAGAAAGAAAAAAAAAGAATGAAAGAAAACCAAAACCTAAAGCTATTGAGTAGGTAAATAAAGAAGTAATCTCAAATAATTGATATGGAGACTAAAATTGAATAATTTACCTAAACATGAAGCCCTAGGTCTTATGCATATAATAAATGCCCAACACAATTATTTTTTTATTTTTTATTGTCAGGGTAATGTCAGAGGGGTTACAGTTACATTCGCCAGGTAGTAGGTGCATCACACATTGATACCCCTTCTCATGTTTTTCCCATATCCTCCTCCTTCCCTTTCCTATTTTAAATAAACAAAAAATGTATATATAATATACTAGATAACAAAGCCAGATACAGTAACAATATGAGATGAAACAAAGGGCAAAAAAAGAGAAGAGAAATAACAATCGCACAAGGTAAAGCTCTTGTTTCCATATCCTAGAAATCCTTTCATTGAGCCTCATCTTATATGAACTTATGTACTCAACACAATTATATACTTGTCAGAGATGAGAAATAGAACCTCAGAGATCAAGTATTTTCATTTATTTAACAAATAGATTGAGCTGAGCTGGGCAAAAGGATCACAAGTTCAAGGGAATATTACAACTCCTTTGTTTTTTTTTGCCAGTCCTGGGCTTGAGCTCAGGTCCTGAGCACTGTCCTTGGACTTTCTCAAGGCTAGAGCTCTACCACTTGAGCCTCAGCACCACTTCTGGCTTTTTTCTATGTATGTGGTACCGAGGAATCGAACCCGGGTCTTCATGCATGCTAGGCAAGCACTTTAACCACTAGGCCAAACTCCCGGCCCCAACAACTCCTTTGTAAAACTAGAGATAATTTAAGAAAAACATCAAGGCATCAGAAAATGAAATGAAGACAAATGTGAGAAAACAAACAAATGCTAAATATATTGAGCTTCCACATTTTGTTAAGTACTAAATAAGGCCAAGGAGCCCAGCAGTAATCAAGATATGAAGTATCCTTGTCTTCCTTAAACTTGGAGCTCATAATAATCATGGTCAAGATACAATGATAATAATAGCAACAACAGCTCACATGTCTTTCCTATGTGCCAGGCCTGAAGGCTTCATCGTAGTGAATAACAAAAGCAAATCTCTCTTGCTCCATTCTTTGTATTATGTCATCCTTCCCAGGGGTATCATTTTGCTAGAAGAATGAAATCCAACTCTAATGAAATAATCCAGTTGTCAGAGGCCATGTGATTGAAAGGAAAACAGAGGTGATGACTAACCTTCCTTGCTTTCTCCACTGTTTTCTCCAATCAGATAGGAATCACACTTGAAGGATTGTTTTCCTCTGCTTCCTGCCTGGTTTTCCCTCCCAAGTTTCTTCCCTATTTGTTTCATTATTCGTACCACATGTGGCTGATACCTTGTTAGATCCTGGTGGTTATTATGGATTGAGCTATGGCTCAATCCAAATTCATACCTTTTTTTTTTTTTTTGCCAGTCCTGGGCCTTGAACTCAGGGCTTGGGTTTTCTCAAGGCTAGAGCTCTACCACTTGGGCCACAGTACCACTTCTGGCCTTTTCTATGTCTGTGGTACCAAGGAATCAAACCTGGATCTTCGTGCGTGCTAGGCAGGCACTCTACCACTAGGCCAAACTCCCAGTCCTCCAAATTCATATCTTTTAACCTCAATACCTCAGAATGTGGCTATACTTGGAGAGAGATTTAAAGAACTAATTAAGGAAAATAAGGCCATGAGGGTGGTCAAGGAGAATAATGTCCTACAGATAGAATATGTAAAGATGAGGGACCGGGAGTTTGGCCTAGTGGTTAAAGTGCTTGCTTAGCATGCATGAATACCCGGGTTCGATTCCTCGGTACCACATACATAGAAAAAAGCCAGAAGTGGTGCTGAGGCTCAAGTGGTAGAGCTCTAGCCTCGAGAAAGTCCAAGGACAGTGCTCAGGCCCTGAGCTCAAGCCCAGGACTGGCAAAAAAAAAAAAAAAAAAAAAGAATATGTAAAGATGAAAAGACCCACACTTGTAAGACAAGGCAAGAAGCTGCAAGAGAAACCAACCCTGCAGGTCAACCCTGCAAATTTCCTCTTGGATTCCTCAGTCTCCAGAACTGGGAGTAGAGACTTTCTTGTAGTTAGAGACCCCTAGCCTTTGTGTGATACTTTGCTATATCAGCTCCAGCTACACACTCCAGACTACAGGAATTCACAGAGGAGATGGGACATGCTCACAGCTATCTACCAAGCAAGAAAGACAAGACTAGAACCATGTGGAAAGCATAGAGATTAAAATTTCTGAACACCATCCTGTCCATGAGCATGACCAGTCAGAGGGGGTGTTCCCAGTCCGGCCTTGAACTGGAATGAGAGTGAGTCACAAAGATTTACAGGCTATTAGATGGCAGACAGGAAAGATGGCCCAGCACCAATCATCTTCTGTTATTAGATCTCTGGGCCTGATACTTTCTGTAGTCAAATGGTCAGTTATTATTTCATTGTTGTCCATAGCACCATTCCCTGGGTCTTACAGAGGAGGAGATGAGGCACAGAGGGGGATCACACATCTAGTAGTGAGCAGTAGAGCCTCACGCTCACCAGGCACTCTACCTCCGCTTGTGTGATAACCAAGGCCAAGTTCACCTAAGGGACAGTTAGATGCCAGCTGAGGCTCCATAAAGTAAATAGCACACAAGGCAAAGTGGAAATTTTATTCTTCACACAGTGAAGAAGGCCAGAGCTCTTAGAGTAGGAGCCTGTGAAAGGGAGGGAAGAAGAGGGAAGCTGTGTTATTATTTTATATCTTTGAGGAGCAGGCAGGTTATTCGTGTACAGACAAAAGGGAGGAAAGAAAACAAGAGGTCTATCTTTGTGATTGTTGTTCTTAATGTACCCTTATTTCTTTTCTTTTTTTTTTTTACCCTTATGGTTAACCTCATATGGTTACTGTATCCAACTTTGTTACCTTGTATATTGTATATACATTTATTTATTTGAAATAGGGACGGGAAGGGGGGGAAACAAGATGATTGGGAAGTGGTGAAGGGAGGGTAATGGGGACAAAAACATGAGAAGGGGTATCAATGTGTGAGAAGTAATGTACCTACTACCTGGCAAATGTAACTGTAACCCCGCTATACCTGACCCCGATAATTTAAAAAAAGAGAGGGGGAGGAAAGAAACATGGAAGTTTCTTTTTTCTTTTCTTTTTTCTTTTTTTTGTCCTTCATGGGGCTTGAACTCTGGGCCTGGGGGCTGTCTCTGAGCTCTTCAGCTCAAGTCTATGGCTCTGCCCTTGTAGCCATAGTGCCACTTCCAGTTTTCTGGTGGTTAATTGGAGATAAAAGTCTCCCGGACTTTTTGTGCCCCTGCTGGCTTTGAACTATGATCCTCAGATCTCAGCCTCCTGAGTAGCTACGATTACAGATGTGAGCCATCAGCACTTGGGGGTGCTTTCTTATTTAACTTTTATTTACTTCTCTGAAGTACAGAGCAAGGTGAGGGCATGAGGCAGGAGACCCAAGAAGTTCTGTGAGGCTTGGGGACAGGTACTAGGCAGAGTTAGGGGACGCTGAAGACAAGAAAAGGCCTCTGAGTATTGAAGCACTTGTACCACACAGAGCCTTCTGGTGTCCACAAGGGCTCCACAGCCAGGGGCAGGGCTGGAGAGGGTAGGCAGAGGGAATATCAGGTAGGTTCAATATGAAGCAGGTCAAGATCCAAGAAAAACAGAGGGAAAGGGAAAGAGGTTGCAGAGATTGAGCAGGAAACTCACAAGAGTCTCTCCATTAGCTGTGGACTAATACTAGATAGGTTTTGTTGTTCTTAATAGTTTTGAGAAGCTGGGTGCCAGTGGCTCATACCTGTAATCCCAACTAAACTACACAGGAGGCTGAGATCTGAGGATGGCAGTTTGAAGCCAGTATGAACAGAAAAGTTCCTGACACTCATCTCTAATAAACCACCAAAAAGCCAGGACTGGAGCAGAGGCTCAAAGGATAGAGTGCTGGACTTGAAGAGAAAAAAGCTCAGGGTCAGTACCCACCCAGTCTCAGAGTTCAAGCTCGAGGACCAGCACAAAAGAAAAACACAATAATAATAATAAGAGGTTTGAGCAAAAAGTATAAAATAGAAGTATGTTCTCCCACAGTGTGTACAAAAGGAGAAATCATTTAAATGAATTAACTGATGTATTTATGTTGAATCTAGTCTCCTCTATTTAAGAGACGTCTGATCTGTTGTACTGACTTATTTATACTAGAGAATCTAATACCTATAGCTCACAAGCACTAAATAATACATAAATGCACTAAAAGAAACACACGTAAGAAAATTCACTTCAAACTCCGTTCAAAAATGAATGAGAGCATCATTTTCACATAACAAACACACCTGTCACCCCTACCCTGTCCTCCATTTTGTTTTTTGCCAATTTGAGATTTTGAACACAGTTCTTTGTACTTTTGCTCAGCTTTCATGCTCACAGCTGTTACTATACCACTTAAGCCATACCTACAGCCCTGTTTTTTGCTGGTTCATTGGAGATTGAGTCTCACAAAATTTTCTACCCAACTTTGCCTCAAACCATGGTCCTGTAGATTTCAGTCAACTACATATCTGTAGGTTGCCAAGAAATAATAAACTTTTTTTAAAAGCTATCTTTAATAATAGGTTAGAGAGAAAAACCAAATTTTCTTCCTTCAGTCAATCCATTTGCACTCAAGATACTGTTTCACTAAATTACATGAGATGTGGAAAAGGGAGTTATAAATATTACCAGGTAATTAAGAGAAATATATAACTGCCCTTTCTTCTCTTAAAAAGAAATTCTATACTCCCTAGCAGAGTATAGTCTGCAGTACCCAGTCAAGAAGTCAGAGATTCTAACAAATCAACACAAGATCCAGGTCCTACCCTTTCACCCAAGGTCCCCAGACAGGTGAATACAGTTTTTATTTTTTGCCAGTCCTGGGGCTTGAACTCAGGGTCTGAGCACTGTCCTTGGGCTTTCTCAAGGTTAGAGCTCTACCACTTGAGCACAGCACCACTTCCAGCTTTTTCTACATATGTTGTATGGAGGAATTGAACCCAGGTCTTTGTACATGCTAGGCAAGCACTCTACCACTAGGCCAAACTCTTAGCCCCAGCTGATTATAATTGACCCAACCCTTTGAAGGTCCTCCATATCTCAATACAAGTCACATTCTCCTACCCCTGCTAGTATCTATGTTGCAATTTCTTTTCTAAAATTTTAGGAATATATGAGCACCCTCAGTCCGTGGTTACACGGATGTATGGTTTTATTTCCTGCATGAAGAACCACCTTAAAGGTAATATATCTGTGTATATACCTTCATGTGTTAAATCATGAGCAAAGGAAATGATATACTCACTATATTGTTATAAAATAAATTCTCTTCCTAGCTGTTTTGTTTATTTGTGCAATTCAGGATTTGAAGAGTATAATCAGTGTATATTTTTGGTATTCATATGAAATTAGTACTTCATAAATATGAATCATGCTATTAACTGTGTGTATTATGATGTTCTCTAATTACTATCATTTGCATTCTACACAACTCTTATATTCAATAGTCAAAAGATTAAAAGAAATTTTGGAAAGTGCAACAGTACATTTTTTAATACTGAATATAGCATATAAGTGGATCTTCAAAGACATGTAAGAGACAGGTTCCCACCTCAGTCGACCTGTCAGACTCTGGAAACAATTCACACAAAATGTCATGGAGGAGCTATGAGGTTGGCCTAGTGATAGAGTGCTTACCTAGCCTCAGTACCACGTCCATAGAAAAAGCCAGAAGTGGGGTTGCGGCTAAAGTGGTAGCGCGCTAGCCTTGAGAAAGTCCAGGCTGCTGCTCAGTCCCTGAGTTCAAGCCTCAGGACTGGAAAAAAAAAAATCTCATGGAGATGAAAAAAGATTATGAGATTGTTTCATTTCAGACAGAATAAACATTAAAACATTTTTAAATGTGGAAGTCTTTGTCTTGCCATTTAATCAGAAATATTTTTCTATAAAAGTAAAGGGAGAAAATAGTAGTTTTATTTAATTATGCAAAAGCTAAACATAATTATTACTGCTTCTAAAAATGAATTGCAACTGCTGCTAATATACTAAAGAAAGAATGTGAATCTCTTAGAAAAACAATCAGAGTGCTCGGAGTTTTGCCTAATGGTAGAGTGCTTGCTTACCATGCACAAAGACCCAGGTTCAATTTCTCAGTATTACGTACATAGAAAAAGCCAAAGTGGTAGAGCTCTAGCCTTGAGAAAGCACAAGGACAGTGCTCAGGCCCTGAGTTCAAGCCCCAAAACTGGCAAGGAAGGAAGGAAGGAAGGAAGGAAGGAAGGAAGGGAGGGAGGGAGGGAGGGAGGGAGGGAGGGAGGGAGGGAGGGAAGGAAGGAAGGAAGGAAGGAAGGAAGGAAGGAAGGAAAGAAAGAAAGAAAGAAAGAAAGAAAGAAAGAAAGAAAGAAAGAAAGAAAGGCATTCAGAAAATCCATCATATCATGATGTACATTTGGTCAGGGTGTCTATAGTTGAGGGTTGTCTGTGATGGAGGCAGTCCAGTACATGAATCCTCAGAACAGCAAGCTCACAATAAGCCACATCTCCTGGCAGAGAAATAGGATTGTTGTAGAAAAGAGTGATGGAATTGGGGTGTGTGTGTGGGGGGAATCTGGGGCTTCAACTCAGCCTGGACACTATCCCTGAACTCTTCAGCTCAAGGCTACTGACCTATCCATGAGCCAAGCCCCACTTCCCATTTTCTAGTGGTTAATTGCAGATAAAGAGTCTCAGGTCCTTTTGTTCCCGGGCTCACTTTGAACCTTGATCCTCTGATCTCAGCCTCTTGAGTAGTTAGGGTTACAGCCGTGAGCCATCGCACCTGGCAGAATGTGTCTTTTGAGATTATATTCGGCCTTAACCATAGCTTGCTCTTCCTTTCTTCTCTTTTCTTTCTCGTCTTCCTTTTCTTTTCTTTTCTTTTATTCCTTTCTTTCTACCCATCCGTACTCCCTGCCTTCCTCCTTCCTCCCTCCCCCTCCTCCCTCCCTCCCTCCCTCCCTTCCTTCCTTCCTTCCCTCCTTGGCAGTTTTGAAGCTTAAACCCAGCCTCATGCTTGTTAGGCAAGGACTCTACCATTTGAACCACATCTTCAGTTATTCTTGCTTTAGAATTTTTGTTTAGAAAGGATCTCTTCCTTTTGCCTGGATCTCTTTCAGACTATGATTCTCCTCATCTGTTCCCCCCAGTGGTTTCTTCTAGAGGTATGAAAGCCACCACCTTCACCTTCACCTCCTCTTCCTCCCCCTTCCTCCTCCTTCTCCTTCTTTTTCTTCTTCCTCCTCCTCTTCTCGCCCCTCCTCCTCCTCCTCCTCCCTCCTCTTCCTCCTCCTGCTCTTCCTCCTCCTTCTGTTCATGGTTCTGTTCACATGCTAAATCAGCAGGGAAGAAAGCAGACAACTGATGGCAAGCTGCTTTTGCCACTTCCTTGGTGACCTTGCTGTGCAGTCTGGTTTCTCCTGTGCCCTCACGTCAGGGTGGATGTGGGAGGTACGCTCATCTGTCCTCAATAGGAGTTCTCAAGGTATGAGTACCCAGGGAACTTACCAGAAATGCACTCTTCATACCTTCAGAGATAGGGACTTTTCAGAAAGTCCTCCAGGGGGTTCTGATGTATGCTGGTTTCCGGTTACCTTTATCTTCTTCCTGTGGTTTTTGTTTTTGCCAGTCCTGGGCTTAAGCTCAGGGCTTGAGCACTGTCCTTGGATTTTTCTCAAGGCTAGAACTCTACCACTTGAACCTCAGCACCACTTCAGGCTTTTTTCTATGTATGTGATACCAAGGAATCGGACCCGGGTCTTCATGCATGCTAGGCAAGCACTCTACCACTAGGCCAAACTCCTGGCCCCTATCTCTTTCCTGTTAACAGCCTCTGTCAGCCCTAATCACCAAACTAACCCTCACCCATCATCTGACTTGGACATAGTATTTCTCATTTCTGTTACTCAATTCAGTATTACCTATAGTGGTGGTGATTTATTGTGTCTTAAAGTATCCTCCAAGACAGAGATTCTGACTCAGAATGTCTCAACTTTTTTGACTTTACAATGGAACAAAAGTAACATCCGTTAAGTAGGAACCATATTTTGAATTTGATTTCCTAGGTAAGGAATCTGTTCTGTGGTGACCCTGGAAACAGCCAAAAGTCACAGCTCAGAGTGTCCCACCTGGGCTTGTAGTGTTCCATGATGCCTGTGATTAAATGACGTACTATATCGTATATCAAACACTTTATTACAACACTGAGCTTTGAGTTCAATGATTTTTGCCCCCATCAAGCTAAGCTGAATCCTCTGAACACATTTAAGGTACATGAGTCTCAGTTTAGTTGGTCTAATGGGTAAAGCATATTAAATTCATTTCCAATTGATGACATTTTTAACATCGCCAGGGGTTAATTGAAATGAAACATTGACAGTTGAGAAACCTCTCTGTATTACTGCTCTATTTTGTCACTTGGACTGAACTGGTAGCTCCTCATTAGAGAACGTGGTTTATAGACAATCTTATTTCCTGTAGCCATTATGGGTGATGCAGCCACCCATAAGCTTAGAATCAGTCAAGCAAGCTTAAAAATCAGGTTTGATGGTTTTTCTTCTCTCTCCTGTCAGGCCCTTTTCTTCCCCATAGCTCTGAAGTATCCAAATTCTACCTGTTTTTTTCAAGGGTTAGTTCATATAGTCCCTTCTCTGACCTGACATTCTTTCTATATAAAAGTATTTTTCTGGGCCTGGAGTTTGGCCTCGTGGTGGAATGCATTCCTAACATACACCAAGACCTAGGTTCGATTCCTCGATACCACATACATAAAAAACTGGAAGTGGTGCTGAGGCTCAAGTGGTAGAGCTCTAGCCTAGTTCAAGGACTTGGGAGTTTCTCAAGTGCTCAGGCTCTGAGCTCAAACCCAGTACTGGCAAAAAAAAAAAAAAAAAAGTGTTTTTCTTTCTTGGAAAAAAAAATAGCATTGTTTTAAATATTTTTTTGTCGAATGTGGGACTTGAACTCTGGGCCTGGGTGTTAATCCCTGAGCTCTTCAGCTCAAAGCTTAGCTCTACCCCTTGAGCCACAGCGCCACTTCTGGTTTTCTGGTGGTTAATTAGAGATAAGAGTCTCACAGTCTTTAGTGCCCAGGATGGCTTTGAATGGTGATCCTCGGGTCTCACCTTCCTGAGTAGCTAGTATTACAGGCATGAGCCACCACACCCAGCTAAAATCTTTTTATTTTTTATCTTTTTTATTTTTCTACTTCATATTGCAGTCGTTGATGTAAAAATGGAGGGAAAAAAGGATATGATTGTTCTCACCTGCCCCTCACAAAAAGAAAACAATAAGCTTTAGGGTATGGATAATAATTCTTTTATTTTTCCCATATACATGTGTATATATACGTATGTATATTTGTGTATATGTATGTATATAGCCTGTGATTTGGGGCAATCTGACAACACAGGAAGGAAATCTCAAGTTTCAGAGCAATGTAGTGTTCTTTCTAGGCACACTAGGAGGGTTGGAAGAGGTCTGCACACGGGAAAATCATTGCAATTTGTGTGGTCTAATGAGAGGTCTCAGATTAGACACCAAGAAATGGGAATCGGCAGGAAACCCAGCCATAAGGAAACCAGGGCGACTGTCAGTCCCAGGGGTAAGGAGGAAAAGAGCCTCACCCCAGGCTAAGGACCAGTAGCAGAAGGTTTAATTGTTACCATGTCACTGTGAGAACCTACTGGAGCCGCTGTCTGGCCTAATGGAAACCTGATGCCCTCAGCTTCCTGAAACCCACTAGCCAGACTTCAAACACTGTGCCCTTCTGCAGGAGTGAGCAGGCTGGAACCCCACTCACGGGTTTATTTCCTCTCAGACAAAGGAGGTGTCTCTCACCTCCAACCCCATCCATTAATTCTGGCTTTGTCAGGACCTGCCAGAAAACTAGCACCCCTCCCCCCACACACTTTTTCTCCCACTTAGCACTTAATGCTAACTTTCCCCCAAGCTGCATGAAAAATCTTCTCGAATTATCTCATCAGACAACCTCTGGCTCTGAGCTTGCAGATCTAAGAGTGAAAGAAAGCACAGTCATTTGCCAACAATTTGCACTTGGCCATCTGCAGTGTGCATCTTGTGTTTGCACGATTTTGTGAAACTGGAAGCAAGGAATTCGTCATTGACAGGAATGGGAAATGCCCAGGGACCCAAACTCTTGAGGTCCGTTTCTCCTCTTCCTAACTGTATTATTCACTTCTAGTTCACCACCATCTCTGACAAGATCGTACCAAAGTAGCAAGGCGAAGAATTCCTCCACTGAATGAGACTGGAAACGTGTTTATACACCCTGGTGTATGGTTGTGGTCAGTCCAAAGCTCTCAAGGCAGGCAGGCAGGCAGGCAGGATTCCTGGGTCTCCGCTCTGGGGAAGAGGGGTGTTCTGGAATTTAAAACTTCCTTTCTCTTACACCACCTCCCAGAGGCTATCCAACCTGTGTTTTTCCTTTGCTGAGGTTACTTTTTTTTTTTTTTTTTGACAATCCTTATCACATGTAAACTCCACAGTAGGGTGAAAAGGTAGGTGTTTAAGATAGGCAGCAACAGCTGGGATAAACTACTCTCTTAAAAGGCTGTCTTAATGAAATGCATCTCTTTATATTTGGGGCATTTGTAAGCAGAATGGGAATGAAACTTGAGGAGATTCTGTGATAACCAGACTGTATCCTGTCAAGAGCATTTCTCCAATAACACAGAGATGAGCTTCCCGATAGCCTGCTTCCGGCCCACTGCTGCCTCTCACCATAAATCTTCATTCTTCGTCAGGTTTTCAGTAGATTTTTGAGGGCAGAGCTCATTTCCCTAGGGAGATGGGCCTAAGGAAAGATCTGGAATTCCTCTGGTTAAAAACAGCTCTCATTCTGCTTAGTCAACAGGCGGGCCATCAGAATCAGTATCCTGCTGAGAACATTTACATTGTTCTAAAGCCTGTTTGCAGGTGGTCAGGCAAAGATACAGTTCCTAATCTGGACCTTCTGAAAGGGAAAAGAAAATATGCCTCCAAAGAAGAAAAAAGAAAACAATAGAAGAAGAAAAAAAACCCGAACTCTCCTTTATAAATAAGCACCTTTGTGATTTTTTTCTGCCTAGGTTTACAGTCTCAAGAAATTTCAGTAACTTGATAGTTCAAAAATATTTCTCTACCCAGAGTTATCTCTTCTAGTTTACTGAAAGGACTCACCCATTTCCTAGGTGTCTAATAAGCTACTGATAATCATCATTTAGTAGATGAAACTGTAAGTAAAATTAGCCCATAGTAAACACTCAGCCACATATTTCCTGCTTTCCATAAAGAAATGGTTGTGCATCTTAATCAGTGATTGGTTTCCTGAAAATGTTTACTCTTGTAAGAAGGCTTTGGGAGTTACACCGGTTTAAATGCTCTTAGCCAGGTGCTAGTGACTCAGGTCTGTAATCCTGCCTACTCGGGAGGCTGAGATCCAAAGCTCTCAGAAAAGTCAATGAAATTCTTATCTCCAATTAATCACCAAAAAGCCAGTTGTAACTCTTCAATCATACCTTGTGGTTCAAGTGGTACAGCTCTAGCCTTGAGCACCAAAGTCCAGGACAGTATCCACACTCTGAATTCAAACCCCAGGACCAGTAAATACATATAGCTAGAAGGAAGAAATGCAGAAAAATGAAGTTCTTTCCAAATGCAAAATATATGGATACCCAAATCTAGATGACTCTGAGTAGGAGACAATTTGTGTGCAACCTTCTGTTTGGTCTCCCTTGGCCTCCTGAAGGGGATCGGGCAGGGGGAGCCTGTGTAGGGGGACAGCTGGAGACACTCCCAGCAGCCCCCTGTCACAGCTTATCAGTGTCCATAGACAGAGCTTTTCCTGCCTTGCTGAACCAACAGCAACTTCTTCATTTCCACCATGCTCTTTTCTGCTTGCAAAGAAAAAAGCAAATGTTTATGATGCTGAAATATATAGGAAATCATTGATACATATGTATCACTGGGCAAATTCTATTCTTCAACCCAGTAACCTAACTATTATCTGCCTAAACTTCAGAGAGCTCCAAAGATCAACACAGTCAATTTTGATGATGCATATAACATATATGTTTATGAAAGTCATAGATACGTAGGACTCTCCTGTTGGTTTCTTTTAACAGGAAGAGAAGGATGACTGAATAATCTTTGAATTGGAGAATGCACATATTAGATGAAGCAAATACGGACAACACACACATAGTCTACTATGCTTGGGTCAGTAAGGTTGGAGGAATTTAGTTGTAAATTTGCTTTGAAGATTTTACAGATTGCCAGATACATCCATGTGACAGTGGACTATGCAGAAAATTGTATTATTTGTGCTATTTATACCTCAGACCAAAAAATAATAAAATCTCGAAGAGCTGTGAATATGAAGGCTTTAGGAAGATTAACAGAAAAGCAAGGCACTAGTGCTGCACACCTGTAATCCTAGTTACTCAGGAGGCTGGTATCTCGAGGATCATGGTTCAAAGCAAACTAAGGAAGGAAAGTCCACGAGACTCTGTCTCCAATGAACTAGCAAAAAGCAGGATTGAGGGCATGGTTGAAGTGGTCAGCAAGGCAGGAAAGGCTCTGTGGGCTCTGTCCATCACCACTGACAGGCTATGACATGGGGAGGCTGGGATCTTCTCTAGCTTCCCCACCTATGCTTGCTGCCTCCTTGAGCCTACCACCTTTGGGAAGCCAAGGGAAGCCAAACAGAGAAGGATGGATGCAAATCACCCCGTATGCAGCATTTCATAGATTTGGGTATTTTTTTTTTTTTGCCACTCCTGGGGCTTGAACTCAGGGTTTGAGCACTGTCCTTGGGCTTTCTCAAGCCTAGAGCTCTACCACTTGAGCCACAGCACCACTTAAGCTTTTTCTCTGTATGGGGTACCAAGGAATTGAACCCAGATCTTCATGCATGCTAGGCAAGCACCCTTACCACCAGGCCAAACTCCCAGCCAAGATTTAGGTATTCTTGAGGTTTACTTTGTCAAAAGAGTCTTACTAGTTCTCCCCAATGCTCAGCTGAAGTTCATTTCTTCAAGGCAAATCTCCCTTTCCCTAACTGCTCCACTGTCCTAATAACTACAGAGCTCCAGCAAATACACATTGCCTCTGCTTACAGCTTTGTTTAATCCCACAAAGGAGGGAGGGAGAGGAGAAGGGAGAGGGGGAGGATAAGAAAAGATGGAGAGAATGAGGAAGGAAGGAAGAAAGGTAGGAAGGAGGCAGGCAGGAAGGAAGGAAAGCAAGAAGGCAGAATAGTACAATCTCAATGTAAACTGCTAGGGCAGGTGTAAGATAAGAAGTGAGCTACCCTAAACTTCATGCTTATTGTCTCCTCCTGACTCTATAGCACTTTGCTATTCTCTTAGAGAAGAGGACTTTAAAACCAGAGAACAGCTAGCTGCCTTTTTATATGACTCTCAGCACCTGCAAGCATTTAGTGAAGACATCTGTACCAAGCCCAGTCTTTTTCACACTGATATAGTATTTCTCCAGAGGGAACATTCTTTTTTTCATATATTTTTTATTGTAATTAATAGAAGAGTTACACAATATTCGCCAGATAGATTGTGCATTAATTCCCATACATTGATATCCTTTCACATGTCTTGGTCCCCTTTCCCCCCCCCCCTCAACCCTCATCTTGTTTTCCCCCATTCCCTATCCAATTTCAAATAACCAAATACAAATATATCCGATATATCAGGTAAACAAAGTGAGATACTCTAATAATATGAGATAACCAAGGGACAGCAAAGGAGATGAGAGATAACATAGTACCTTAAGAACAACAATCATTCATTATATGGCTTATGTTTCTATATACTAGAGATCCTTTCATTTAGCGACCTACTATATGGCCTTTTGTATCAAGGTTTTGCTCTATTGCAAATCTCTGCTAGGAGAACCCAAGGTTTCTACTGATTATGACAAATGAGGGAAACCATTGAGCCTAAGTTCCTTTGAGTCTGGCTTACTTCACTTAATATGATCTTTTCTAAGTCTTTCCATTTCCTAACAAATGGGGCAATGTCATTCTTTCTGACAGCAGCATAGAATTCCATTGTGTACAAATACCACATCTTGTTGATCCACTCATCAACTGAGGGACATCTAGCTTGGTTCCATATCTTTGCTATGGTAAATAGTGCTGCAATGAACGTTGTTGTGCTGGTGGATTTAGTATGTCCTTGTTTCTGGGTGATTGGGTAAATGCCAAGTAGTGGAATTGCTGGGTCATAGGGAAGCTCTATGTTTAGTCTTTTGAGGCACTGCCATACTGCTTTCCATAGTGGTTGAACGAGTTTGCACTCCCACCAACAGTGTAGTAGTGATCCCTCCTGGCCACATCCCCTCCAGCATTTGTTGTTATTAGTTTTCTTGATGCTGGCCATTCTAAATGGTGTGAGGTGGAATCTTAGAGTTGTTTTGATTTGCATTTCTTTTATGACCAGAGATGTTGAGCATTTCTTCATGTGTCTATAGGCCATTTTTGTTTCTTCTTCAGAGAAGACTCTCTTTAAGTCTTTGGCCCATCTTTTAGTGGGATGGTTGTTACTTTGGAGATTAGTTTTGGATTGATTCAATTTTTTGAGCTGTTGATATATTTTAGATATGAGGCCTTTGTCCATTGTGTGGTTGGTGAAGATCTTCTCCCACTCTGTAAGCTTCCTAATTAGTTTACTAGCTATGTCCTTTGCCATACAAAAGCTCTGCAGTTTAATGCAGTCCCACTTATCCAGCCTTTCTCTGATTTGTTGTGATTCTTGGTCCTTATTAAGAAAGTTTCGACCTGTGCCAAGGAGGTCTAGTGTATCTCCTATTCCTTCTTGTAAAGTTTTCAGAGTATCGGCTTTTACCTTGAGGTCTTTGATCCATTTGGAGTTAATTCTAGTACAGGGTGACAAAGAAGGATCCAACTTTAGTTTTCTGCATGTGCTTAACCAGTTCTGCCAGCACCACTTGTTGAAGAGGCTATCTTTCTTCCATTCTATTTTTTTGGCTTCCTTGTCAAAGATTAGGTGGCCATAGGTCTGTGGTTTAATATCTGGGTCTTCAGTTCTATTCCATTGGTCTTCAGGCCTGTTCTTGTGCCAGTACCAAGCTGTTTTGATAATTATAGCTCTGTATGGAGGGAACATTCTTTATAGTGTTCCTTGGACTTTCTCAAGGCTAGAGCTCTATTACTTGAGCCTCAGCATCACTTCCAGCTTTTTTCTATGCATGTGGTACCGAGGAATCGAACCCGGGTCTTCGTGCATGCTAGGCAAGCACTCTCCCACTAGGCCAAACTCCTGTCCCTGTTTGTTTTTTAAGGGGACTGATCCTGGGACTTGAACTCAGGACCTGCACATTGTTTGGGGGCTTTTTTTTGTTTAAGCTAGCCATTTAGATTCCACTTGAGCCACAGATCTACTTTCAGTTTTTTGGTGGTTAAGTCTCATGAACTTTCCTGCCCCAGCTGGCTTCCAACTGTGATCCTCAGATCTCAGCCTCCTGAGTAGCTAGAATTACAGGCCTGAGCCACCAGTACCCGGCTTATTTTCTGCAATTCTAAGAGTATTCTCAAGTCTGGAAAATCTGCAGTTCCCCTTGGTCGTGTGTGCCTCAACATGAGGCTCAACTTAAATTCTAATCTATCATTACAGTTCTTAAAATGTTCACTCTTTGGATCTGTGGCTCACCAAGTTATTGCATTGTGATTAACTTTATAAATTCCCAACCAAGAAGAAAAGAAATATCAATTCCTAATACTAAATGCCCAATACATATCAAATAAACATACCACATGTGTGTCTGTTTGCGTATGCATGCACACACACGTACACACACACATACACACACAAAGAGGGAAAGGAGATATCATATTTTGGTATGTTGCAGATCAGAGTGCCAAAATAGAAACTAAAAGGACCAAAGTACTCAAATATACTGAGCTCCCAGAGAAAGATAGGTATTGTGTTTATCAGCATAGAAATTTCAGTCTCTAGGAACATTTTCTTTCTCCCATCTGAAAAGAAATAATTAAACATGGGAAAAACAAAATTTAGTTTTTCAAGTTTTAAACTTAACTCTCCACCCTTACTTTATAAACTTTATACTTTCTTTTTTCTTTTTGGTAGTAGAGTTTGAACTCAAGGCCTGGGCACTGTTCCTGATCTCTTTTGCTCAAAGCTTTTTACCACTTTTAGCCACAGTCCCACTTCTGATTTTTTGGTGGTTAGTTGGAGATAAGGGTATCATGGACTTTCCTGCCCAGGCTGACTTTGAACCTCAGTCCTCATATCTTAGCTTCCTGAGGAGCTAGGTTAACAGGCATGAACCACCTGTGCCAGGGCTGTTTATATTTTCTTTTCTTTCTTGTTTTTTTTCTTTTTCTTTTTCGTGTGTGTGTGTGTGTGTGTGTATCTGTGTGTCTGTGTGTGGTTGGGGAGGTGATATTAAGGCTTTATTAGGGGCCTATTCTTGAGCTTCTTTTGACTCAAGGCTAGGACTCTGCCACTTGAGCCACAGCTTCCCTTTTGGCTGTTTATTGGTTAATTGAATATAAAAGTCTCACGGAATTTCTGGCCTGGCTTCATTCTGTGATCCTCAGATTTCAGCCTCTTTAGTAGCTAAGATTATAGGTAGGAGCTACCAGCAGTTGGCTCTCTTACCAAATTTCTTCCTCACCTACTTTTGGTGAATGGTGAGCCATAATCCTTTCTCAATGCCTGATGTCAGGATGATCTGCTTCCATTCCGAGAAGTAAGACTTTCTAATTGCTGTTCTTAAAATGGGTTCATTCTTTTCCTTGGTAATTATCTAGTAATTATTTATTGACCTAGTACAGACATTCTATTGCTTAAAGAGGTGAAGATGGTGAAAAATAAAATCCATCCTCTGTCTCCAGGAAAGTTTTGACTAGTTTGTGATTTCCCAGTGGGAGATAATTTTCATGTATATAACTGACAAATATATTTTAGAAAATATACTGTAAAAATTGAACTTTTTGAGCTGGGAGTCTGGTGGCTTACACCTTTAATCCTAGTGATTCAGGAGGCTGAAAACTGAGGGTAGGGATTCAGAGCCAGACTAGGCAAACAAATCTACCAGAGTCTTATCTCTAATTAGCTGCAAAGAGGCTGGAAGGGTGACATTGATCAAGATGCATTGTATTAATGAACTGCTTTATTACATCGTAACTCCTTTGTACAACTACTTAAAGATTTGAAAAAGAAAAATTAAGTGAAGGGAGGAAAATAGCTGCAAATGGAGGTATGGCTCGAGTGGCAGAGCTCTAGCTGGTATCAGAGAAAGCCCAGTAAATGCCAGAAGCCCTGAGTTCAAGCACCAGTCTGAGTCATTGAGTTTTTAAATGAAATTTAACTTTTGACAAAATGCAACATTTCTGCCCTCCAGCATCGTATCTGCACATAGTAGACACTTTCATAAAAATACATTCATTTCTTTACTGTTTTTGAACAATCATGTCATGTTGGAAATGCTTTTGGGTTTTCTGGCAAAGTGTCAAACGCTGGTGTACTCAAGCCATCTAGTGGAGAACAGAAGAGTCTTGGATTGGCTGCAGATGCAGTCTACAAGGCTCATGCTCTCTGCCAATAGGCAGAGAAGTAATCAATCGCAACCAAGCCTTAACATCTTTCATCTGAATAATTGGTCATCTGAATAATGGGAGCAATTAGTACCAGGGAAGGAAAGGGGAACTGGAAGGCAGACAGGACAAACATGTGCAGATAACCTGTGTCGCATCTAGCAGCCTCTTGTTCCCATAGTGCCTCAAGCTCCTGTTCAAATGCTTCTTCCCATAATGCTGGGGGGTTCTCTCTCAAAGTGCTTCTTCTTCCCATCATGCTCTGAATGTCCATTCAACCAGTGCAAAGAGCTGGGGTAGTGAATGCACAAGCCATCAATCAATCAGGGCAAATAACAAGAGAGAAGACATAGAGGAACCCTGTTTTATAAAAACTGCCCTCTCCATTGGACACTTTGGGATCCATTTCTGAAGTGAGAGTCTCACTATTTTCCTTTTTAAAGCTTTCCTTTCACTTCCAAATATACTGTTTACCTAAAATATTTCCCTGCCTTTTAATTCTTCAGTGGGTAGAAAAAACAAATCCATTCTCTTAGAGAGCACCTGTGCCTATCTCATGCAGGGGTCCTAAGATTACTTGAGATAAACTATGTAAAACTGCTGCATGTGACTCCTGTATCAACAGTACCTACTGGTTTTTTTTTTGGTTTTTTTTTTTTTTTTTTGCCAGTCCTGGGCTTGAGCTCAGGACCTGCGCACTGTCCTTGGACTTTCTCAAGGCTAGAGCTCTACCACTTGAGCCTCAGCATCACTTCTGGCTTTTTTCTATGTATGTGGTACCAAGGAATCGAACCCAGATCTTCATGCATGCTAGGCAAGCACTTTAACCACTAGGCCAAACTCCTGGCCCCAAAGTCTGTGGAAGTTTTTTTTGGTTGTTTTTTTTTTTTTTTTTTTTTTTTGTTGTTGTTGTTGTTTTGCTAGTCCTAGGCTTGAGCTCAGGGCCTGGGCACTGTCCTTGGACTTTCTCAAGGCTAGAGCTCTACCAGTTGAGCCTCAGCACCACTTCCAGCTTTTTTCTATGCATGTGGTACCAAGGAATTGAACCCGGGTCTCCGTGCATGCTAGGCAAGCACTCTACCACTAGGCCAAACTCCCGGCCCCAGCAGTACCTACTGTTTAATGAGAATAATTATTACCATTCTCAACTTTGCTTCAGGAAATTAGCCTAGTCATGTCTGCAATAAGAAAGAAGACAGCTTCAAAAAGAACTATTGGATTCTGGCATTATTATGAGTTTCCAAAATGTATATGTATCACTTCTCCCAGATACCCTTTCCTGCCAGCTAAGTAGGGTCCCTGCCAACAGCAACCAGTAGAATTTTCTATCGAATGCCTCCAAACCTTGTTCTGCATTTTATCGAGCTCCATTATTCACTCGTTTCATCAAATCGGAACCCTCTCTTCATTAGCGTTATTTCCTCATATCACTGGCCTGGGAGTACAGATTCTAGAGCCATGGTAGCCTCTGAATGGAGCCATTTGAGGAGGAGCTGTGCCCCACCGCCAGGATAGCCCTGTCTGGCAGGGGCTGTGGGTATGCCCTGCCTGCTTTTGTTTGTCCCCTCTGGGTTATTATGTGCATGGAGTCCATGAGTCAACAGCCAGGCTCGGTTGTGGGACAGACCAGAGTCAACAGGGCTCTTTTGACTTCCGTGGACTGTGATTGAGGGAAGCCAATGACCCCCTAAAATTATCTTTGGAAAAGCATTTATATAAGGCTTTACTTCTCAAATCTGATGAGAGTCTTGGACTCTGAAAAATCTCTTTTCCTGAGACAGAGGAACATACATATAACTTCTTAATACACTTCCGATGACTTGGAATCTCTGCAATCTTTTGGGTGTCCACCTCCCTAGTCTAGAGAATTCAGAAAACACACAAGTTCTTGTCAAGATGCTCATTGTTTCTTTTGTGAGTCAGAAGCTTCTAACAAAGCAGTGAGTACCTGAAGATCCAAACCTTGGGTTTGGATCTAGGTACAGCCCGCTGGCTGTGATATGGGCTTCACTAGTTCACTAACAGGTGATTATTCATCTTGCTGGGGACACTCATGGCAGCAGTAAACACACACACACACACACACACACACACACACACATACACACTCAGACACAGACGCGCGTGCGCGCGCACACACACACTTTGTGCAGAAAGCTATATCTTTAGTGGACTGTTTTCTGGGGTCTTTTTCCTTTTCTTTTTTCTTTCATTTGTATCAGCAGCTGCAGGCTCAAAATTGATGTGCAAACCAGGTTGGGCAGCCAGGAGCCCAGGGAGCTGTTCCCTGCCTCAGGGGAGCTGGCATGAGAATTTTTATGCCTCCAGCCTCTTGTCAAATAACGGGAAGAGAGAGAGAGAGTAAAAAAAAAAAAGGATCATTTGAAGGCTTCCAATTGAGAGATGGCGTGAACAGAATGCCTGCCATGGCCCGGCTGCCCTGGAGAAAGGCACTCTGGTGCCAGTGTTAGGGAACCAATGTGTTTCCATTCCCTCTGGAAGGACTCTCCCCACCCCTGTTGAGGGGGTGGATTCCAAGCCGCTGACTTCTGGCCTCTGTGTAATAGGACTGCAAGGGTTTCCAGTTTAACGCTCACACTTTCCTCCCCTCGTTTCCACCCCTCCAATGCTTCTCCTAGCAAAAGCTGGGACCGTGGGTCGCTGGGAATGGTGGCAGGTTCTTAAGCAGAGAAAGAAGCTGAGAGGAACAGTGCCCACCGTTGTGGCCCGGAGAACTTGCATTGCATGTTAATGAAATGCTATCCAACACCAAGCCCTAAAGGTACTCGGCAAAGCCATCAAAATCCCTTCTGGAGTTCGCCTCTGGCAGCTGTCCCTCACGGTTCCCAAGCCTTTCCCATACATCCAAGGACACGCTTTGCTCCTGAAAGACACACGCAGGTTCACTCCCAAACCCGGGTGTGTATCGAACGCGGACAGCCTTTTCGTCTGACACCCTCATCCCGCCCCCACCCCCTTCTCCAGTTGAGGAAGTCTGGCCAGCACGGAGGGGTAGACAGTAATTAAGTTAGCTGTGAGCTGCTGAGAGTTGACTTGGGGATTTCATCGCAGCTGCCTGCCTCTGTCTCCCCAGCCGCCCTCCCACATCTTCCTAGGAGACCGGCTGTGTGGAGGGGGAGCCCTTTCCCACAGCTCTGATCTGATTCAGATGAAATTCAATCTCCGTGTGACCCACCTCAGCCTGCGCTCTCCCACCCGCCGCCAGCCTCTCCTGCAGGCTGTGCGTGCTGCCCACTTACACTGTCCACCCGGCGGCCTCCCTTCCACCAGCCGGGGGTATAGGTTTACCATGTCAGCGGGCCAGCTTCGGGGGCCTGCCGGCTGCCCGGACGCTCACCCCTGAGCCCCAGTGCTCCATGTAAGGACACTTTATACCTGCTTGAATGGGGTTTGGGAGTTGCCAGCTGAGGCTGAGAACCCAAAACAGATGTAAAAAACATCAGGCTGCGTTTTTCCACGGATCGGCCATACCCGGAAAGATTTATGACCCCTTTAACCTTTTAACATAGGTTGAACTGGCTTGTTTTATAGCAAGGAAACAAGCCTAGCAGTCATACAGAAAAATCACCAGAGAGCCAGGGCCTGCCCTGGAGTCTGTGCTTCCTTGTACCGTCCCCCCATCTTTGTCTTCTTTCCTTTAGCCTCTGTAATGAGGGGTAGGGGGTGGCATTCCATTACACACTGTATAGAACTCTCTATCCCCAGATAGCTCACAATTGCCAGTGGTTTTGATTCTCCTAGCTGTTCTCGATAATGGCAAATATGTTTGTTGTTTGTTTGTCTGTTGGCAGTACTGGGGCTTGAGCTCAGGCCCTGGGGGCTGTCCCTTAGTGTTTTTTTTTTTTTTCTGCTCTGGGCTGGTGCTGCACCACCTGAACCAGCTCCACTAGATAATCAGAGATAGGAGTCCTATAGACTTTCCTACTCCAGCTTGTCTCAAACTGTGATCCTCAACTCTCAGCCTTCTGTGTAGCTAGGATTATGGGCAGAAGCCAGCAGGCACCCAGTTTCGGCAGCTATGTTAAAGAAAGACTAGAAGTGGCAGGAGTTAGTGCTGGTGCATGGTACAGGGGCCCTAGTATTTGTTGTTTAATTGCTACCTAATCACCTTTGGCTGGATCAGGCACACTTTCTTTTGACCAAGAAAGCTTTGAACTTTCTTTTGCACTTCCTGCAAGAGGAGGATTTCTACCTAGGGGCAGGGAGGCACAGGAAGGGAGACGTTTGTGGGCACCTTTTACAAGGCCTATGAAGCTATAGGGAAGGGGTTTACAATGGCATCATAATTAGCAATGATATGTCAAGGCAGGCAGACACCCCTTGAACCTGACTCTGCTCGTCTTCCTGCAGCCTGGCTGCTGTCCTGGGCCCCTAAGTCACTTTGTGGGGCAAAGAATCCTAGTCATCTTTCAAGATTTCATGTTTTACTTCACCCTGTGGGAAAAAGACATCCAAAGTCCTGCCTTCGTTTTTACTGCTTTAAAACTAGCAACATAATGAGCTGGAGACATGGCTCAAGTGCTTGAGTGCTTACCTAGGAAGTATGAGTCCTTGACCTCAGTCTTCATGTGAAAACAACAATAACAACAAATTGTATCTTTAATGGGCTATTTTTAATGGCCTCAAGCCTGTAATCCTAGCTACTGGGGAACTGAGATCTGAGGATTATGGTTCAAAACCAGCCTGGGCAGGAAAGTTTGTGAGATGCTTATCTCCAAATTTATCACACCAAAAAAGCTGGAAGTAGAGCTGTACTATAGCTCTATTTTTCACCTGGAACAAAACAGCTAAGGAACAGCTCTCGACCCTGATTTATTCAAATTTCAGCACGTGGGGGTAAGGGCAGGGGAAAGGAGGCTGAGAGGAGGAATAGCTATATCATTTTCATTAAAAGATTCATTTTTGCAAGCAACCAACTAGCCTGCTTATCTCAATATAAAGATAAGAAGAGACAGGTGGATCTGGAAAATATGTTCCTCACCTTCCTGCCCTCTCCAAATCCCAGGCCTATAAACCTTTCTATCCACATGGTTGAGGGAAATGCTCTATTTTCAGTCTCACAGAGAGCCTTATAGATTTATTTTTTTGAACCACTGAGTAGTTGGGACCCGAAGAGAAGAAAATCGTGAGCACTTAAATTAAAAACACTCTTTTTTTAGAACTCCTGGTCACAGACCGTTTTTGTAGAGGAGGGAAAGTTTGGGCTGGGGGTTGGGAAGACTCTGGCCTGACTAGGGAGCAGGGGAGATTCCCTCAGCCAAGCGCAGAAATAATAATCTCCCTGACTCCTGAGAAAACTGCCCCGAATGTTAACACATCAATCTTAAAGAAACAAGCCTGGCTTTTACCGACTTAATTTCATATAATTATTTTGGTTGTTTGAGTCTTTACAAGAAAGAGGGAGTGGAGGAAAAAGATCAGAAAATTGAAGGGGATGAACAGAGAAGAATGAGATTTCCTTTGTTTTGAAGATTCCCATCTCTGCCCCCTGCCCAGGGCTTTGCCCAGGCTTTCATCTTCTAGAAGCCAATACACAGCACACTCAACAGCATGTGGAGTGGCTCTGAAGCCACTGATTGCAGCTCCATCTGTCTTTAAGAGACACTTTAATAAAGCCTTCTCTTGTGCCTTGGATCCTAGCACAGCAAACATGCAGGGAAATGGGGCAAGAAAGCCTGGGGCAAGTCAGCCCTGCCTCCTGGCTACAGTTTCAGTTTGCACAAACCATTAAAAGCAGCAGCAGATTTCTTTCCATCCTCAAATCGAAGATGACAAACCTTTCTAACACCATAAAAGGGTCTAGTAGGAAAACACTTAAAAGTATCTAAATGGGAGATATTTTTCATAAGCTTTTTTTGTTGTTGTTTTTTTTAGTGTGTGTGTGTGTGTGTGTGTGTGTGCGCGCGCACGCGTGTGACACTGGGGCTTAAACTTAGGACTAGGGTGGTCTCCAGCTTTTTTGCTCAAGGCTGATGCTCTACTTCTTGAACTCTACCTTTTTGCTGGTTAATTGAAGATGAGGCTTGGATTTGCCTGTCCAGGCTCACTTTGAACCACAATCCTCAGATCTCAGCCTACTGAGTAGCTACCTTGGAGGGCAGGTGTCCAGTTAGCCACTACCTAAGTTCTATTCATAGAAGAGTCGAAGATACAGAGTTATGGTAAGTAAATAGGAAATATGGACACCATCTATTCCATTTGAATAGCAATTTACAAAGCCTCATCCTCCAGAAATATTGTTTAGTCATATCCAGCCCAGGAAACTGGATGGAAACAAATAACTTGGGAAATTGTGAGGCAGTGTCTAGCAACTTGACTTTGAGTAACATTGTCTTGAAAAGGAGTACATTTCTCATCCTCCCACTCCGGGGCCGTGCCTTTGCTCCACTGGGGCCGAGTTAGAGAATAGAGCACACTAAGTTCACATCCCTTCATTAATATTTCAGAGTCTACAACACGATGTCCTGGAAAGAAACAAAGCAGAATGGAGGATTATGTAGATGGGTTTGGTTTCCCTTTAATGATGAGAAAAATGCATGTCTGTTCTGAACAGATGATAAATTGATCCAGAAAATGTTGCACAAGTGTTCTTTGCTAAGCTTCAGTCCAAGTCAACAATGTAAAAGAAAATATACCTCCATTTAGTTGAAAAGGACTTAAGTTCAAGACATTGCACAATAGGACTGGTATGGCTTACACTTCGTCAAATGGCCATGTTCGTTTATTCAGTTTTCCACAAGACTTTGCCAAAGAGAACAATAAGGGAGAGAGAAAGAGGGAGATTTAGCTGTGGTTCCAGTTTGTTTTTGCACCTGTGAGGTTTTTTTTTTTTTAATGACAATAGTTTAAGAATATCATGATAACATTGTTAAAGATGGTTAAAAAATAGTTTTTATGTGAAGCTGGGGTAATAATGAAAGGCCTTCTCATAAAAACAATACCCTTCTGGGACAACAGAAGAATGAAAGTGTATAAGAATTTTCTAGAAAGAAAGATGGCTCCTAGAATTTGAGAATAACTTTTTAGTCTTGCATTTTTATTTTTTTATTTCTTTTGCTCAGGGTTAACACTTCACCACTTTGAGCCACAGAGTCACTTCAGATTTCCTGGTTGGTTAATTGCAGACAAGAGTCTCATGGAATTTCTTGCCCAGGATTGACTTTGAACTGTGATCCTCAGAACTCAGTCTCCTAAGTAGATAGATTACAGGTGTGAGCCACCAGTGCCTGGCTTAGTCTTGCAACTATCTGCTTCTAAAATGTCTCCTCCCTCCCACTTCAAAACGAAAAAAGGAATAAATATGGCCTTTGGAGAATCAAAACAGAGAACTCACATGATATTTGGTTTAGAAAAGTCTCAAGTCCTTTCTCACAGCTATAAGACATACATGTAGGCATGTACACTTCTGTTTCAATGTAAGTGTGTGTGCATGTACGTGTGTGTGTGTGTGTGTGTGTGTGTGTGTACACATGCTTGCAAGTGTGTGCACATATTCACCTTCTATGTCCACAGTAAACACTGAAAATTAGGACAAAAACTTTTGGCAGATAGGTATACTGACAATCAGAATGACATGGCTTGATAAAAAACAGGGAGAAAGCAAGTCTACTCGAAAGTTTACAAAATAAAGTTAGACTCACAGAATCTCAGGCCTTGCTATCCCTCGCAGACACTGGGGGCCCATTACATTGGATAAAGTAAAGCATTCCCTGTAATGCTCCGATGCCATCAAGATAAAGTTAAATTATATTCTATTTATTCCACCTAAGAAGGCACTCAATAATGTATTTTGGGGGGTTCTGGGGAATCCATCAACATAGTTAAAATTAAAGAGGTGTCCACACTGAAGGAGGCAACTCCTTATCTTTCCAGAACTCTCATTTATTCAAAAACACATTCTCCCCACAAGGAACAAAGACTGGGGGAGGGGAGGACTGGGAGGAAGAACAGCTGCTCTGAGTTAAGAAGTATGTTAATGACAGCACAGGAGTCAGAAAGATGTGCAGGGCCAGTCTTCTGGTCAGAGAAGTAATGTACCAAACTGCTGAATAAAACCAATTGTCCAGGTCAGTGATGCTGGATGTGAGGCAGGAGAGCAAAGACAGCTGTGGTTGATGAATGAGGTATCTTTGGCATGAAACCATCCTCCTTGGGCCCCAGCCCCAGGCTGTGATGAGACATAGGTGACCTGCTCAGGCACTGCCTGGAGACAGTGACCTCTCTACCTGCCTAGTGTTTGAGCTTTACAGAATCAGTTGATGACCGGAGCTGCAGAGGGCCATAGCAGGAAAAAGAAGGCAGAGAGGATCTTAGAGCATCAGCTGGAATATTAGTGAGAAACACAAGATGTCATGATTAGGATGGTTAGAAGTACCCGAGGCACTAACTAAAAAGAAAAACAGCCCATCGTTTTATCTTTCAAGGTTTCCTATAAAGGGGTCAGCAGGTCGTGGCAGAAACTAGCCGTTAATTACCTCCTGGTGTCCTGGAGTCATGCCTGGCTGTGGCCAGACCTGCCACCCTGCCAGGAGAGACCCTAAGATTGGGCCTGCTGTGAGAGGCTTGGGGTACACAGCTTCCTGAGGAAGAGGAAATGAGAGAGCTGTCCCCAGTGCTGGAATACTTTCCCTAACTTCCCCCACTGAAGGAACTGTCTCCTCCAAGATGGAACTGACACGGGACTGACCTGTATTTGGAAATGGAGATATATACAAGGAACGCACCAGAATAAACACCCCCCCCACTACTCTCTATGGAAATGAACTCCAGGAAATGGAAATGAGATTTTTGTTTTGTTGCTATTTTCTTTTCTTTTTGTCTTGCTTGTTTATCTGTCTTTGGGAGGGCAAGGGCAGCACAGAAATGGGGGGACAAGAGTGAACAAATATAGTAGTGATGCCCACTAGACACTACACTGGAAATCTGAACTACACAACTTGTAGGTGGGGAGAGGAGGGAAAAACTGAGAGAGAAGGGAGGGAAGGAGTGATATTGTTCAAAAAAAATGTACTCATAGGTTCACACCTGTAATCCTAGCTGCTCAGGCTGCCGAGTTCTGAGGACAGCAAAAGCCAGCCTGGGCAGGAAACTCCGTGACCCTCTTATCTCCAATTAGCCACCAGAAAACCAGAAGTGGGGGCCCAGAGTTTGGCCTAGTGGTAGAGTGCTTGCTTAGCATGCACGAAGACCCGGGTTTGATTCCTGCGTACCACATACATAGAAAAAAGTCGGAAGTGGTGCTGAGGCTCAAGTGGTAGAGCTCTAGCCTACCACTAGAGCTAGAGCTCTAGCTCAAGCCTTGAGCTCACGCCCAGGACTGGCAAAACAAAACATCAAACACACAAACAAAAAACCCAGAAAACCAAAAGTGGTGCTATGGTTCAAAGTGGTAGAGCTCTAGCTTTTAGTAAAAGACCTCAAGGACAGCCCCCGGGCCCAGAGTTCAAGCCCCATGATCCACAGACACAGACACACAGACACACACAGACACACACACACACAGACACACACACACACACACACACACACGTAGATTATGGGCACCAACAATCCCCTAAGCTAAGCAAGCTCCTCCTTGGCCTTGGACTCCTGTGTCCAGTTGCTTATTGGATGTTTCCTCTGGACTATGCCATCACTTTGAAGCTATTTACACTAGGATTAATTACTTCTTACAGATGCCTGACTGGTGTCAGTCACCTTTGCTGCTCTGTAAGTTATTGAGGTAAGTCTATCAGAGCGGAAAACGCAAATACCCCTGTCCTGTTACCATGGAGGTGTGGACTGGCATTACTGGTTTTGTGAAGGGTATTTCAGTGATTTAAATCTAGGCAGCAGAGCATTGCTATTCAAGGTTGAAGGTGCCACAGCCCTGCACAGCAATGATTCTCCTAACTCAGAAGCAGATGAAGTAGAAAGACAACAAGACAGAGAGAACACAGCTAGGCATGAACAATAGTCTTAGAAATATTAGGGTCAGGGGTGGGAGTTTAGCCTAGTGGTAGAGTGCTTGCCTAGCATGCACGAAGACCTGGGTTCGATTCCTCAGTACCACATACCCAGAAAAAAAGCCGGAAATGGTGCTGTGGCTCAAGTGGTAGAGCACTAGCCTTGAGAAAGTCCAAGGACAGTGCTTGCCCCAGGAATGGAAAAAAAAAAAAGGAAGGAAGAAAGAAAGAAAGAAAGATTAGGGTCATTAAATGTACAGGGGTTTCTCTGGCATAAGAATAGCACTGGAGATCTGCCTGTCCACTTGTCCTCAATGCCCTGGGGACAGAGTCTGCTCACTCAGATCCTTTTCCAAAAGTGCTTCTGCCCAAATAGTCTCTCCTTAGAGACTCATGGAAAAGTAGGAACGCAAAAGGTTCCTCTTCTCTCCGTGTGGACAATGGCATGGGAATCGAAGCAGAGTTATGCCCAGGATCACAGCATTCAGTGGCAGACAGAGCTGTCACTAAAAGCAAGAATGCCTGCAGTTTTCTTCTTCCTTTTCTGCTTCCACCAGTACACTATGATGAAGAAAGATAGTCTTTCTGGGGAATATATACACTAACCAAAAGAACCCAGTGAAGAGAGTAGAACATTAGATATGTACTGTAGGGCAGAGCAGGTGCTTGAAGACTAGCCATCCAGAAGCATCCAAACTCCAGAATACATTCCTTTCCACAGCAAGGAGAGGCCGGACATTGAGACAAAGCTTCATTGTCCTTCAAATTCTTTCCATATTAACACCTTCATAGCTGGGCAGGAAAAGAGCCAAGGAGACCACAATATGCGTGTGTATCATAATACATTCAGATGTCATTTGGGTCTTTTTCGTTCTCCTTCATCTTCTTTCCCCTTCTCCCTCTTCCTCTCCTCCTCTTCTTCCTCCCCCCTCCCCGTCTCCCACCTCCTTTTTCTTTTTTGATGGTCCTGGGCTTTAACTCTGGGCCTGAGTACTGTTCCTGAGTTTCTTTTACTCAAGGCTAGTGCTCAACCACTTATGCCACAGCTCTACTTCTGTTTGGTTTTGGTTCTGGTTTCCTTGTGTGATTAATTGGAGACAAGAGTCTCACAGACTTTCCTGCCAGGGCTGGATTCAAATTGTGATCCTCAGATCTCACCTCTTGAGTAGCTAGGATTAGGATTATAGGTGTGAGACACCAGTTCCTGGCTTGGAGCTTCTTCTTCTTCTTTTTTTTTAGGGGGGGGCGTTCATGGGGTTTGAACCTGGGCCTAGGCACTGTCCCTGAGCTCATCAGCTCAAGGCTACAGCCCTACTCCAGGGTCTGGGTATTGTCCCTGAGCTCTTCAGCTGAAGGCTATGGCACTACCCTTGATCCACAGCCCCACTTCCTGTTTTCTAGTGATTAATTAGAGATAAGAGTCTCAGCTTTGTAGTGCTGAGCCTGGCTTTGAATGGTGATTCTCAGATCTCAGTCTACTGAGCAGCTAGGATAACAGGTGTGAGCCACGGCACCGGGCCTGGGTCCTCTTCTTATATGGACAGTAATCTATATTATTTCTTCCCAAGAAAATTGAGATTAATAAGAAATTCTCATTTCTTCTTCTAGTCTTTCTTGGTATTCTGCTCTCAGTTTAATAATTACTCAGTTATGACTTTGAACATGATAAGGGCCCATAGACATGGGTTTGGTTCCAAGAGATACATGCATTTATTCCCTCAGTTGTCTGTCAGGCAGACTTCTAAACAGCCAACTTGACTTTCCCTAGGCACTGTGTCTTTCAAGCTGTCTCAGTCCCTTCTTGCTTCCCCAAACATTCTTACCTAAGAAAAGATGTGTTTCTATTTGCTTACACTCTGTCTTTCCTCAATGCTGTCCCCATCTTAGTAAAGTCAGGGGGGAAAGAACTCTACTCAGGAGACATGCATAACCTTGCGTGCCACATGAGCAACACACTTTCTATGCATGTATAAAAACAGAATAATGACACTCATTAGGATTGTAACAAAAGAGGAGAGAGGAGAATAAGAACAAGTAATGGGGTGAATTTGTTAATACATGTTATCTGCATACATAGATTTATCACAAAATGAAACTCCTTTGTACAATTAATGTACACAAGTAAGAAGATGTAGGCTGGGAGTTAGGCCTCGTGGTAGAGGGTTTGCCTAGCATGCACAAAGACCTGGGTTTGATTCCTCAGTATCACATTCATAGGAAAAAGCCAGAAGTGGTGTTGTGGCTCAAGTGGTAGAGCTCTAGCCTTGAGAAAGCCCAAGGACTGTGCTCAGACCCTGAGCCTGAGCCCAGGACTAGCAAAAAAAAAAAAGTGCTAAATTAATCAGGAGTTAAGATAGCTCAATGGTAGAGCCCTTGCCTATTATACAAAAAACCCTTAAGTCTGCCACTGGAATTGGAAAAGAAAAGAAAGGAGGGAAGGAAGGAAGGAAGGAAGGAAGGAAGGAAGGAAGGAAGGAAGGAAGGGAGGAAGGGAGGGAGGGAGCAAGCATGCAAACAAGCAAGCAAGCGAGCCAGGTGTGGTGGCTCAGGCCTGTAATCCTAACTACTCAGAAAGGTGAGATTTGAGGATCATGGTTCAAAGCCAGCCCAGGCACTACAGACCATAAGACGCTTATCAATAATTAACCACTAGAAAACTGGCAATGGTGCTGTGGCTCAAGGGGTAGGGTGGTAGCCTTGAGCTGAAGAGCTCAGGGATAATGTCCAGGCCCAGAGTCCAAGCCCCATAACTGACAAAAACAAAAAAGAAAGAAAGAAGGAAGGAAGGACGAAAGGAAGGAAACTTCATAGGAGGCCAGGCATGGTGGTACATGCCCCCAAAAGAAGGAAAGTCAGTGTGGGAAGACCGTGGGTGTGAGCCAAACCCTGGCTGCATGGTGACTTAAGGCTATCATCCTTGGCTACCTAGCCAAGACCCCGCCTCAAAAATAAATAAATAATGAAACCTTGATTAACAAATTTCACTAAAAATTTGTAGAACAACTTATATCCTATTCATGAACTAAATAATACGTTTTCCAGTAGTAAATGGGCCGGTGGGCCATTACTGGTGCCGATAAGCAGTTCAGGAAGCGGCTGTGCACTCTGAGATCTGAATCTTCTCGTTCCCTCATGTGTGTACCTCCGCACATAATGCAAGGTTAAAAACGTGCTGCGTGGGTTTTGTTTTTTTTTTTTTTGTAGAAATCAAAAGTACATGCAATTCTCCTAAAGGCTTGATTACTCTTAGCACATTGTGTTTTAATTTTGATCTCTGGAAAATATCAGAACCTCCACCCCCCTCCACCAACCTCCCCCCACCCTAGCTCCATAGGAAAAATAACATTGAAATAATACAAACATCTTGGATCAACTTTTCATTTGAAAGGAAGAAACTAACCTCGCCTTCCCAATAGGCCTGAAGTCTGCACAGCGTGGCTGCCAGGAGAGTGGGTTTTGGCAGAACTCTGTGTAAACCTCAACCGCAGGAGGTCTCTGATGGAACTGAAATTGTTTCCTCCAGTCAGATGCTATTGGTGGTGCACCCCTCCCCAGGATGTGAATTCATCCCTGTGTGGTGGGGAGGGACTGGGGTGGTGGTCAGGGCATGAGAGGGTGAAGGTGGGGGCACATTCTTATCTCCAATGAAGGCCTGCACACTGCCCAGAATCTGAGAAGAGTATGTCCACTCTTCTTTTATCTCAGTTATCTATTTATTTATCGTGCTGGTCCTGGGGCTTGAACTCAGGGCCTGGGCCCTGTCCCTGAGCTTTTTATTTAATGCTCAAGGCTAGTGTTGTACCACTAGAGTCATAGTCTCTCTCTCTCTCCCTCTCCTTCCCCTGCTGTCTCTGCTTCATTGGAGATAAGAGTCTCATGGACTTTCCTGCCTGCCTAGGCTGACTTCAAACCACAGTCCTCAGATCTCAACCCTGTTAGTAGTGAGGATTACAGGTGTGAGCCACAGGTACCCAGCCTCAGTATGAATCATTAACAACACGAATGCTGAGTGGTCTGAGGGGCAGGCAGTCGCTTGTGGGGACAGGTGCAGTGCGTGAGGGCAGGCAGGGTGTGTGGACATCTCTCCCTTTCTCATGGTGCACCAGTAGCTCTATTTGTTCTCCAAGGCAGTCACTTCACCCTGACAAAAGCCACTCTTCTACATGAGGAAATGGAGGCCTTCTTAAAGGACGTTGGTGAGAAGCTTTCTTCCCTATTTCTAAGTCTGGGAATGGATCTTTGACATAGGGAAATCTGCCAGCCTTGGTGAATCTTTATGGTGTTCCTAGGCTGGCTTCTCATGGGTTTTCCAGCAACATACCAGAGACCAGAACAAGCCACGAAAAAGGCATGGCTGGTCTACCAACCCATCCGTGTTAGTGTTGGTGAGTAATTAAAAGCACTGTCTTTATGGTATAGCAAACACACACAGATTGGGAACTATGATGAAAACTCATCATGCTTATGTGAAAATGAAGAATCATTAAGAATTCCCGAGCTGGAATGTAGCTCTGTGGCAGTGAGCTTGCCTAGCATGTGAAATTTCCTGAACTTGATCCCCACTATTAAAAAAGGGGGGGAGGGAAAGAGGGGAGACAAGAAGGAAGGAAAGAAAAAAGAAAGAAAAGAAAAAATGAAAAAAATACAGTTAAAAATACCCAAACTTGTCGGGAATTTGGCCTAGTGGAAGAGTGCTTGTCTAGCATGCACGAAGACCCAGGTTCGATTCCTCAGTACCACATACATAGAAAAAAGCTGGAAGTGGTTCTGTGGCTCAAGTGGTAGAGCTCTAGCCTTGAGAAAGTCCAAGGACAGTGCTCAGGCCCTGAGTTCAAGCCCCAGACCTGGCAAAAAAAAAAATACCCAAAGAAATTCCCCACCTACAGTAGGATGCTATAAGCCATACCCAGAACAAATGTAGTATGTGCTCTCTTCTTGCTGCCAGAAATTTATAACAGGAAAAATTTGGAAAGCTCTGCCATATTCTACAGAGGACTGTGAAGCATCTTTTCCAATTCCTGCTAAGTGGATTTCCTGAATGATGAAAAAAAAGCAAAGAAAAAAATTTTAAATCATTTTAATGTTTTCTTCTCACACTCTCTCACCAGTCCTTGTGCTTGAACTCAGGGCCTGAGCACTGTCCTTGGGCTTTCTCAAAGCTAGAGCTCTACCATTTGAGCCACAGCATCACTTCTGACTTTTTTCAATACATGTGGTATAGAGGAATTGAACCTAGGTCTTTGTGCATGCTAGGCAAGCACTCTACCACTAGGCCAAACCCCCAGCCAGCAGACAGAGACTTCTTACCATGGCCTAACATTTTACACCAGAAGAAACAGGCTAACATCTCTACCTTGTAGGAGAACCTTGTGTTCACCAACCCCAGTGCACACACCTAATCACAGATCCATCTCGCTGTCCCTGATCTGGGGATCACTCAAGTTATTGAGAGAAAGCAGATGGACTCACAATTCTGCAACTCAAATGCAGACAATGGGTTGCTGTTGTTTTCTCCTCTGCCTTTGATTTGATTTGGCACCACTGGCCAGGAAATAAGAAATCGGGAATGAGATGGCTGTTTGACTTCCAGCTAGAGCCTATATGTAAGCATGTGAGCATGTGAGCAGCTCGTGGAAGTGAGGCCCGGTTCCTGTCATTGCATCTCCTCCCTCTGCTTTTTTTTTTTTTTTCCAGAAGGGTGCCTGGGTGTAGGGAGTGGCCCAGCGACCTCGGGTGGCTTATGCCTCAGACTGGCCTGCTGTTCCCAGGACCAGCTGCAGAGCGGCTGCTTTGGGGCCCACCTGGGAATCCTTGGCTCTGGCACTTCCTGGCTGGTGTCTGTTTCGGACGTCCGCAGCACCCTCCCTGCAATCCAAGCCTCCCCTTGGCTTTCACTGGCACTGACTGGGCTATGTCGGTCACACCCTCCGTCTGGTCTCCCAGCCTTACTCAGCCCTTGCTATTGAGTACCCCATCTACCGTAGCCAAGTAAATCCCAGAGGAGGAGCAGGAGAAGAGACCTGGCTTTTGATGGCACCCAATTTTCTTTTTCTTTTTCTTTTTCCGTGGGTCCTGGAGCTTGAACTAGGCCTGGCCATTGTTCTTGAGCTTTTCAGCTCAAGGCTACTGCCCTACCCATGAGGATGGCACCCAATTTTATCTAGACTATCTACCTTTCCTGGGGCTGAGATGTACAGAAGAGAGATGGGTATCATCCTAATTCTTCTCCTGTCTATCTATTCCTCTCCCTCCTCTTGTCCTCTCCAAATCCACTGTCTCGCCAGTAGGACAAAGGCAGTAGAGTACCTGCCTAGCAAGGATAAGGCCCAGAGGTCAAATCCCAGTACTGCAAATACAGACACACACACACACACACACACACACACACACACACACACACACACACAGACACACACACACACACAGAGATACCAGGCACCTCTTGCGACTGCACCTTCAGAACAGAGGGAGAGGACAATCTTGCAATGTGATCAAAGCTGAGAGAGCTCATAGGACAGGATGACAGCTCAGAAGAGCAGCCCTTCGCTCAGCCATCCAGCTCTGTTTTATAAAATGTACTGCCAATAAAACAATGGAATAAGTTGGGTGACTGTTTTGAGGTGGAATGTAAATTAATGAAACACATTACAGAACTGGTGCATCTCAGTGTACCTGAGATTTCCACACTGAAAGTGAGGCAGAACTATTTGGTGGTAGGACTCTTAAAAGACAATTACTGCATGCATATCTTTTCAATCACACCTCTCATAGGAAATTCAACATCCCATAGAAGCCAATCAGGACACTGCACAGGGATTTTGGTCAGAGATCCTCCATTCTGAGAAGTAGTAAACATTGTCATGGGTGTGGTTTCAAGGAAGTCACCTATTAGCTCTTCCAGCCCCTTTGCTCTGGACAGGTGGGAAGGGCCTGGTTTCTTAAGCCATCTCTTACTGCCCATCTCTAGCTTTCCTCTAGCCAGGGGGGTATGACTGGGTGGATCTGACTTTGCTCAATTCTATTGTTAGACCAGTATCTGAACATGTTCACTAAAAGGTATGGATCTGAAGGAGTATCCATGTTCAAGAAGTAATGTACCTACCCCTGACGAATGGAACAGTGACCCCTCCATACATCACCCTGACAATAAAATACAATTATTAAATAAAAAAGAAGGTATGAACCTGTTTTACTGCAATGCTCACTTTTTACACCATTGATGGATTCATTCATTCATTTAAAGATATTGCAGTTTGAATTCAGGGCCTTGTGCTTGCTAGGTAAGCACTATACCACTTGAGCCATGCCTTCAATCCCTTTTCCTCTCTTGCTTTAAATTTCAGGTACCTCCTGCCTTTTTCCCAGTCAGAATCCTGTGTACCAGGATTCTCAATTTGTTCGTTGAGGCAGGAGTCGTACTAACATCTTTTTAACCCAGGCTATTCTTGAACTTCAATCCTCCCAATTTCTGCCTCTACCAAGTAGTTGGTATTATATGCCCTGGTCTCTACTTTCTTATATTCCGGACTTAAGTTTATTTGCCTATTTTATTTATAGAGCTGAACTGTTGTAGTCACAGACTATTTCAATTATATAGCTGGCTTCCTTCAAAAGTTCATAAAGTTTTTATGTGCAATAAAAGAAGAATCAAGGTGGCTCATACTTGTAATACTATCTACTCATTAGGCTGAGATCCTGAGGATCACAGGTCGATGGCAGCCAGAGCAGAAAAGTCCATGAGATTCCATCCCCCAAATAAAGAGCAAAATAGAGGCATGGTTCAAGTAATAGAGTACCATTCTTGAGTAAGCAAGTGAGGCAAACTTAAGATCTTGAGTTCAAATCCTGTTTCTGAAGGAGAGAGAGGGGGAGAGGGGAGGGAATAGAGGGAAGAAAAGAAACCAGAAGAAAGAGAGAGAGAGAGAGAGAGAGAGAGAGAGAGAGAGAGAGAGAGAGAGAGAGAGAGAGAGAGAGAGAGGGGATCAATCCTTAATGTTAGGCTCCTAAAAGAAAAATGGAAGAAAGACTAACTAGGAAATTATTAAGAACATATTTTCCTACATAAATATTTTAACCTTTTATAATGTGGCAGTAGTTTTTATATTTCTCAGTATACTTTTGTGGTTTGTTTCATGCCTTTGAAATGAACTACTGAATAGCTAAATAAAGCACTGAAATATTAAAATGTCTCTGAAGTGTTTATATTCATTGGTGAGTGGATTTTGATACATCATATAATATGAACTCTTTGCTTCTAATAAAGTTTGTGATACTGTTAAGACAATGTGAATTATTCGTTTGCATTGACCTACATAGTAATTTTAAAAAAGCAAATGCAGAGGAAAAATGGAAAAACACAGTTTGCCTTCATTGAAATGGTTATTCCTGCTCAAAACATCAGCTGAAGGCATCATAGTAGCACAAGTAGCAGAACCCTTCCTTATGGAGGGAGATTCTCTTATTACTGCTAAGCGGACCACGTGAGTGTAAGCCTTTCCAAATGCCAACCACAAATGAGTCTTACATTGCCCAAAGCCTGAAATGTCATGCAATTTGAAAGTAACCCTAAAATCCTGATGGCACCAACATAAGTCTATCATGAATTGCCTGTTGTGACCTCTGTGGGGCTAGAATGACACAAAGCACAATCTTACTTGTGAAAAAAAATCAATTAATTAAAAATAGGAAAGCTGCACAAATAGCTTATTTCCTAACATTACCATTAGCCTTTGGTGATCTCATGATATTTTCTTTATGTTTCCTCCCGAATCAACCCATGAGCAAACTACACTTGCACTTTTGCATCCTCTCTTTTGGTCAGTAAGATGTTGGGATAAAGTGCAGGCGTCCCAAGCATGAAACCCAGAGAGCAGAGGAAAAGCCAAGGGAGCCCTGGCACTCGGTGGTGCCAGGCCCTGTCAATAATGTATGGCCATCAGCAGTCTAATGCAAAGCCGGCCCTCTCTGCCCCAGGCTCTCTTCCCAGTGGCTAGTCAGGCCAGCTGTCTGGGCAGCAGGAGTAGCCCTCCTTCCCCCAGCCCAGATCTGTGGGAAAGTCTTCACTGGCCAGTAATTGATTCCACCCTGCCAGCTCCATTACTCTAGGCTGCAGTGAGACCAGCAGCAGATTGGGGGTGGGAGGTGGGGTGCTGGGACAATACACTAAGGGCAAGCCATGGGCTGGGGAGGGCAGCAGACGGAGAAGAGCCTACAGAAGAAGCTTGGGAGGGCTGGGAGCAGAGGCCTTTGGAGGCCCCTGCAATTAACACTAATCTGAAAATTGGCCTCTGACAGCAAAGCCCAGCACCTGACAGCTAATTACTTGTGTCAGACTGATGTGCACTTCATATGGAAAGGTTATTTATCAGAGTCCAGGGTTTTCTCCCTCTCTCTGCTTTTTTCCTCTCTCTCTCTCTCTCTCTCCTCTCTCTCTCTCTCTCTTTCTCTCCTTTTGGTTTGTCTTGGTTGAAAACAGTGGAGAATTGTTCCTGGTTGCTTAGTTCCTGGAAATGTTGAATGTTCTCATACCTCATTTAGCCGAAAGTCTCCCAAATAACTTTTCTTAGGCCCAGAGCATGGGAGCTGTGCCATTCACCTTTGCTGGGGACCAGAGAAAGGCCAGATACCCTGGACTATGGCCTCTATTCTCTCTCATAAAAGTAGCTAAACTGATGCAATCTTGAAACCTAAAATAATCAATGTAGAACCCGTAAGGGGCTTCAATGGAGTAGAAACAAATTCAGTCATTTTATTTACAAAAAGTCAGCCACAGTGTGGAAGATGAGTAGCTTCTTTGGCAAATGGGATAGAAAGTCTGCTGTCTTTAATAATTCCACAATAGCTTTGTAGCTAGTCCTGTGAGTGATTTGACCTGCTTCCTTCCTTCCTTTCTTTTTTTTTTTTCCAGTTATGGGGCTTGAACTCGGGGCCCAGATGCTCTCTCTGAGCTTTATCGCTCAAGACTGGTACAATTTTGAGCCTACAGTGCCACTTCTGGTTTTCTAGTGGTGAATTAGAGAGAAGAATATCATGGACTTTTCTGCCTCGGCTGACTTTGAACTGCAATTCTCAGCCTCCTGAATAGCTAGGATTGATTAGAGGCCTGAGCCACCAGTGCCCAATATAAAACTAGTTTCCACTAGGGAGTTTCTATCTTAAACCTCCTACTGAAAACAAAACAAAAGGAGCATCCGTTTTCTACTAGGCTCTGTACTAGCTCTGGGTATCATTTGAAATGAACATACCTCTTGTTCTTTGAAACTTCAAGTTTGGAGGGAGACACAGCACATAAGGAAATTACAGTGTAGTATCATATCCTTTATGAATGGGCAATAGGCAATTGTAAATCACCTATCCTTATACAGAAAGTGGCCTCCGAGCTGAAATCTGAAGATTAAACCTGAGTTATGTAGCATAGAGAGAGAGTGACAGCATAAGACAGGAAAGATAAAGGAAATGTCATGGGCACAAAACCCGACATGAAAGACTTTTGTCCAGTGGAAGCCTAGTGGACAGTGACCCAGAACAGCTGATAATAAAGGCAAAGAGTTCATTTGTCCCAAGGTTTTCCAAGTAGAATCCATCAAGTCGCTAGTTTCTTGGTCATTTTTTGTTGTTCACTCTGCCTCAGAGATCACAGTTCTGTCCAAGGCCAGGCCAGGGGAAAGTGAGCCCCACTGTACAAAGCAAGGCTGAGTGTTCCAGTAAAAAGGATGAGGTCTGGGACAGTGGGTAGCTCAGGTTTTGGTCCATGCAGCATCCATCTTTCCAATAGGATTCCCTCTCCTCCATCCCATGTTTGTCAGATTGACTTCTTTACCCAAGAAATGCTTTCTAGAGTGAAAAGAATGCTGTGAAAGAATTACCAGAAACACTGAAATGAGTAAGTTAGGTGCATATCCTGCCAGCACCCACTCCCAGCTTACATTAAGGAGAAGACAGAGCCAAAACACATCATGGAATTTGTGGTGGTAGTAAAATAAAAATATATTTTAAAAAGGAATCATCCATATGAACTATTATGAATGATGTACATAATAACTAAAAGAAAAGATGTCATCATGACACCCACAGGGTAAATTCACAGGAAAAAGACCAGCACCTGAGCTGAGTTCTAGTCACACACCCCAGGCTGTGAATATCACAAGCTTGTGACATTGCTTCACCTGCTTTGCAAACCAAGTTACTAAAATGCTGAAGACCTAAGCAGTTTGCTCATCTTGTAAAGAAAGGGATGGTAAGGTTAGGGCCACGCTTGACAGCTTTCTTCCATCCTGCTCAGTTGCAAAGGTTCCTGATAAACCAGTGAGCGAGGGAGCTAGATTATCCCCAGGCAAAGGACCACTGTAAGTGGCCTTACTGGAGTGGTTTGCAGCTCCTGTAGCCAGCTTTATTTAATTAACATTACTGGTTTGTATCATTATGAGATGGGTGATATAAAGTAATCACATAAACTAATGTAAGTTTAATCATTTTTCCTAGGTGCTGTTTTGTAAGACCGGATGAACACCTCCACACAAATGTAATTTTTTTGCTAGTCCTGGGACTTGAACTCAGGGCCTAAGCACTCTCCTTGGGCTTTCTCAAGGCGAACACTCTGCCAGTACTAGCCACTGCACCACTTCCAGCTGTTTCTGTGTATGAGGTACTGAGGATTCGAACCCAGGTCTGTGCATGCTAGGCAAGCACTCTATCAAACTCCCAGCCCCCACCAGAAGAATAGACTCAAGGGAAAGACAACTGCAAACAGATGTGCCATCATAAGAATGCTCCACTCATGCTACATGTTATCAGCTTCTGATGGCCCCAAATGACCCTGGGTGCTGTCATTACTCCTGCTTATTACTGAGGAAACCTTGCTGTTTCAACAGTCACAGGTGCTGTGTGCTCCAGGTTGAGAACAAATTAACTACTGTACATGAGAAGCAAGAAATGAGAAGTCCAGCTCACTCACCAAAATCTGATAAAGAAAGCAACCTCCTACTCTGTGCTGTGCCCGTAGTCCCCCGTCCTAAAATTTTCTCAGGCCAGCAAGCCCACAGCTCCACTTGAGTGACCTCTGAGCTGGAGCTCTTGTCAAGACAATGTCAGCAGCAGCTCTGGAAACCACAGAGGCTGTGATCTTTGTCCATAACAGATCATTATGCTTTGATTCCTAATCATCCACTTGCGAGGACAGAAAGAGAACACTAACCAGAGTGGCCAGGCCCAGGCTGAGGCCTGCGCTTGGCCTCCTGCTCCTGCCCAGAGGCCACTGCCCTACACTGGCTTTTTTTAGGCACTCTGGTGGACAGGCAGATAGTCTATTGGCCCTGATAGAAGACTCTGTGTTTCAGTTCTGGTTATGTGTTTAGCACAAAACCAGCCCTTGGACACATTTACATCCACTTGTGTTTCTCAAATTCTTCTTCAAGTATAATCCGACATGTTTAAATTTCAGCAAAGTCCTAATTTTCTTTCATCTACAACATTTTGTATCAAATTACACTGGTATTAGGAATGAATATCATTTTCTTAAAAATTGCAATGTGTTTTTATGAGATGATTCCATACCCATTTGCTTACTATACAAGGTGAGATGGTGTGACTTTCATAGAATCCGAACAACCTGTTTCATAAAGATTTCCTAGTCTGGGAAGTGGCGAGGTGATAGAAAACCAGCCTTCAGCTAAAGAGTTCAGATATAATCCTCAGGCCCAGAGTTCAAGTCCCATGACGGAAGGGGGTGAAAAAAAACAAACAAACTTATAGCTGGGCACCGGTGGCTCATGCCTGTAAGCCTAGCTACTCAGGAGGCTGAGATCTAAGGACTGATTCAAAGGCAGTCCGGGAATAAAAGATCATGAGACTCTTATCTCCAATTAGCCACCAGAAAACTGGAAGTGGTGCAGTGGCTCAAGTGGTAGAACACTAACATTGAGCTGAAGAGCTCAGGGACAGTGCCCAGACTCAGAGTTCAAGCCCCAGCACTGACAAAAAGAAAAAAAGATTTCCTAGTCTGGTCTTCTCACAAGTATTTATTTTTCTTGAATGCCTAGCTTAACACAAGCCGCTTGCTAAGTGAGAAGTTTTGTTGTCATTGTTTTCTGCTTTGTTTTGTTTTGTTTTGCTTATGGGAAAGCCCATATAAAATGGCAACCTGGCTTCCACCAGTTTCCACACCCCTTCCTTCAGCATGTATCACAAAGCCATATGTATGTCCAAAACTCCAAAATATTTCTGCATGAAGGCTTCTCCACACAGCCCTCTGGATCGCTGGAAATTAGCCACCATGCTTAGAGCTTCTGGAGTCCCTGGACACCAGCAGAAAGGACTTGTGAGTCGCGTGACACCTGCTCCCTGCCTTTCTGCATGGGGAGAACCCTGCTGTGAGATCACTGGCATGGTGCAAGACCCCTGGGGCACTCCCTTCACCAAATGCTAAGCAGGCGGGCCCCCTGGTCACAGTTCCAGGCACCTGTTTAGAGCGCCATATCCCAAACTATGATCATCTAACCCCACAAAAAAGCATTCTGGCAGCCCTAAACATAACCGCTCATCAACTTTAATAGAGAATCATTGTTGAGACAGGCCTTATTTTTATTCTTAGTCAACCAAATTTCTGGGGCTAACTTAAGTCCCATTAACAACATGCATATTGTATCACCTAGAATCACCTTCCATAAGTTGAATTTGTGGCATCAAGAAGCTAATTTGGGAGAAAAAAAAAAGTGTTTGTTTTTTTTTTTTGTTTTTTTTTTTTTGCCAGTCCTGGGCTTGAGCTCAGGGCCTGAGCACTGTCCTCAAGGCTAGAGCTCTACCACTTGAGCCTCAGCACCACTTCTGGCTTTTTTCTATGTATATGGTGCCGAGGAATCGAACCCGGGTCTTCATGCATGCTAGGCAAGCACTTCAACCACTAGGCCAAACTCTCAGCCCAGAAAAAAAAAGCTTTTATAAGAAGCTAATTTGCAGACCAACATTTTCCCTCCCTTCCTTCGTTCCTTCTCTCATTCTCGTTCTTTTTTTCTCTTTCTCTCTCTTCTCTTCCTCATTCCCCTTCCTCCTTTCCTCTCCTCTCTTTCCTTCCTTCCTCCCTCCCCTCTCCCCCACCCCCCGTTCTCTCATAGTAGAGCTTGAACTCAGGGCCTGGGTGCTACCCTTTGTTATTTGCTCAAGACTAGAATTCTATCATTCAAGCAATAGCTCCACGTCTGGCTTTTTGCTGGTTAATTGGGGTAAGAGTTTCCTCCCGAGTAGCTAGGATTATAGGTATGAGCCACTAACGCCTGGCTCAAATCACTATTTTCTTAAGCATGAGGATGGTTATAAAAAACTAAGAACTATGATTTGAGCTTATAGGGTGCTTATGCCAACAAAGAGAAATACACATTTCTCACAGTCTCTCCTGGCACTATCTGGTATGCAAATCCCCCCTCCTACCCAGAAGAGGACATAAAGTTGTAGGCTGCACAGCTGGGAGTCATCAGACATTAATGTAGACTTAATTTGAACTGGTGCTGAAGATAGTGAGTACAACTCAAATTAGACATGTGGTGGGCGTTTAAACACCATATTACCAATTCCCATTCTGACATCTGACAGCCTTTAATAATTAACTTCATGTAAATGGTCAAGCCTTTGCTCCCTGCTGGACCGGTCTCCAGCTATACCAGTTTCTGTGTTGTAATTGCTGGTTGGGGCTGTCAATTGCACGGAGACAAATCATAGGCAAAAGATCAGACAGCTTCAGGAGCTTGTATCCTCTGATCTATCTGCCTCCTAATTGGACTGGAAAGCCTTACCAGCAGCTTCCATATGCTACCTCCTCAGGAAGACAGACTATTCTCTTGGATAAGCGGGAAATTGGTTGTGCTTTGTGGCTTAATTGGAGGCTTTTGTGATGGGACATGCGGTGTTCTGTAGAACATACCGGCAGCCATATTGCCTCAAATCCATGCTTTACTTCTTTCCCCTCCCTCTTCTGAATCCTCCTCCTCCCATCTGCCCTCTCTTCTTTGTCATTCAGACTTTCATTTGAGTCCTTCGTGGATCATGATCACAGTGCTATGAAAATTATAGGGAAAGGTCACATGACAGAAGCAACCAAGTCAGAACTGCAAATCTCTTCCTTCCTTCCTTCTTCTTTCTTTTTTTCTTTCTTTCTGCCAGTCCTGGGTCTTGAACTTGGGGTGTGAGTACTGTCCTTGGACTTTCTCAAGGCTAGAGCTCTACCACTTGAGCTACAGCACCACTTCTTATGTACCAAGGAATTGAATCCATATCTTTGTGTGCATGCTAGGTAAGCACTCTACCACTAGGCCAAACTCCCGGCTCCAACCCATTATTTCTTAGAAGGAAAAATGGTACCATTTTCATACTTGGAAGCTTATAAGGAAAGCATTCTTTTGTTTCTGCTCAGCTAAGCTATAAAGTCCTAGAGCTGGATTTCTCATTTTCAGCCAAAATGCAGATTTAATTGATTACTCGGGAGAGTGGGATTGTCCAAGAAAATACATTATACCTGTGAATAAAGAAAACCAGGAGTGGGGCTGATGTAGAACATACGATACGGCTCATATCCTACACAGAACAAGTGGCCCAGTTATAGTTGGAATAAAATGCTATATAATGTGGATATAAATAAAAATAACATTTACTTTTGTATTGTGGATGACCTAAAAGCATTTACAGAGCAAATGAACATTCAAACATTATGGAAGTGGTAAAACAATTAGAAGCATCAAATGTTTCAATGTCATGAAGCTCCTGTATATAATATAGAAGTACAGTAAATATGGAGATTATAAGTACTGTTGTTTAAAGTAAACTGGTCCCCTAAAATGCATGTGAAAGAATATTTTATTACTCTTGGGTCAGGAGTTTGGCCTAGTGGTAGAGTGCTTGCCTAGCATGCACAAAGACCCGGGTTCGACCTTGGTATCACATACATAGAAAAAAATAAATATTTTATTACTCTTCAAAAACATTTACATTTTTACTTTTATTTCCCTTTAGATTCTAAAATCCAAGTTGGATTTGTCTAAGTCAGGGTGCAGTTTTCAAATTTCCAGCTGCTAGGAAGCATAGTTACAGGGCCTCTGCCACTTGCTAGGCAGGAAATAAGGAAACAATTAAAGAGGACTGTCGGGCTAGGCCTTCGAGCTTAGTCCTGCATTCGTGTGTTCCTACCCCCCACCCCACTGCCCAGCAACCACCATGGGCGTCTTAGTCCAGCTATAACCTAATGGCATAACAATGAGCCAAGAGGAGTAAGAAACAAAAATGCATTAGACAGTAAGAGAATAAAAGAAATGCTCCGTAAGCATTACCATGTACACAGAATTCATGAAGCGGACAGATGTAAGGGTTCTTGGAACTTAAAATATGGCTGTGTGCTGGTCATTTTTTCTGTCACAGAAAAAGAATAAGCCCCCTTTCAAAGCCCCACTCTGAAGGAAGAGCTAACATCAAACAGCTTCAGAATAACCAGGAGATTAAAGCCCCAAGCCATTCAACTTCCTGCCTTGTAACTAACTAATCTCCTTAGAGATGGAGAAGATGAGGGGCCACTGTAGTACCAGAAAAGCTTTCCAGAGGAGAAGCAGCCGTCACCTGACACAGAGAAAGGAGTGCAGAAGTGAGAGGACGTGCGCGGCTGCCATGGGCCCTTGACACCCGGCAAATCCACACATGTTCTCTCTCTACTGTCTGACTAACTCTCTCCATGGGGCTCATCGGGTCAGCACACCTAAGAGCAGCCTCTTCCAAAGGAAAAGCCTGGAAAAGGCTGCCCAGCAGAGAAATATAGACTATTTCCCAGCTCCTTGCAGCCACCAACTGACCATTCTCACCGCTGGCATGGCCCAGACATGCGCACTTCTCTGACTTATTTCCTGGCTCCATCTTTAACTACTAGTTTCTAAGCACTCGTAGGGCCTGCCAGCTTCTGGGTCTGGCCCTTCCATTGTTCCTTTCCCAGCCTAGCCTTGGCAGTCTCTGCTCCTGGCCTCAGATATCTGCCTTAATTCAGGGCCCTGGCATGACAACAGTACTTTTAGCTGGAAACCTAAAAGTATTTTGGAAAATGTCTGTAAGGCAGATAGAAGTGAAACAATTTCCACAAACCAGTGACACTGACCATCAGACCCTCCATCCTGTTATTCGATGAAACTTAGGAAAAGCCTTGCCAAACACTTTAGTATTTCTGCCCGCTCTACCCATCCCCCCAGAAGCTAAGTATGTTTATCAGTCAGTCCCCTTTTTTTTTTCTTTGCCAGTCCTGGGACTTGAACTCAGGGCCTGGGCACTGTCCTTGGACACCTTTGCTCAAGGCTAATGCTCTGCCACTTGGGCCACAGTGCCACTTCCAGCTTTTTCTGAGTATGTGGTACCGAGGAATGGAACCTAGGGCTTGATCCATGCTAGGCAAGCACTCTACCATTAGGCTATGCTCCTGGCAGTCAGTCTTAACATTCATATACATAATCAACGGGCCTAGGAAACACAGCAATTACTTCTCGTACTGTGCTCACTCTGAGCTTCTCTGACCCTTGGGTGTGGTGGTTCTGCCTGTATTCCAGCTACTCAGGAGGCTGAGATCTGAGGACTGTGGGGCAGGAAAGCCCATGAGGCTTTTTACCTCTATTTAATCACCAAAGTAGCTGGCAATGGAGGTACAGCTCAGGTGGTAGAGCACTAGCCTTGAGTGAAAAAGCTATGAGACAGTGCTCAGGCCTCAAGTTCAAGCCACATGTTGGCACGCACACACACACACACACACACACACTCACACACACACACACACAGAGTAAATACACTACCAAAATTTAAAAAATGCTCTTCCAAGGTATCTTAATATTGAAGCAGAGCCCTAAGAATAATTACATTCTGCTTTCTCCATGTATTTTGCAGTTAAAATATTCTTACCTCTCCGTGTCTTCTCTATTCTACATCTGCCTTCCATCAAGTTCATAATAATTTTTATTGTAATTAATAGAAGGGTTGGTTACATTATATTCACCAGAGAGAAGGTGCATTACTAGGGCCTGGAGTTTAGCCTAGTGGTTGAGTGCTTGCCTAGCATGCATGAAGACCTGGGTTTGATTCCTCGGTACCACATATATAGAAAAAAGCTGGAAGTGGTACTGAGGTTCAAGTGGTAGAGCTCTAGCCTTGAGAAAGTCCAAGGACAGTGCTCAGACCCCGAGCTCAAGCCCAGGACTGGCAATACATAAATAAATAAATAAATAAATAAATAAATAAATAAATAAATAAAAATAAAAATAAAAAAGGTGCATTACTTCACAAACATTGATACCCTTTCTCATGTTTTGGTCCCCATTTCTCATAATAATTTTTATTTCATACTTCTGTAAGAATAAGGAATAAATAACTTGGACAATAATATAGACAGTACAGATGTCAACCAAACAGCTAGAACCAAGTGACTGTTGAATGATGAATGAATGGATGAATAAACAAATGAATGAGTGGACAAATAAATGAATGGAAATTCAACTCAAAAATTTCTAGACTAGAACCTGGTCTATTTTTTTTTTCACATCTGGTAACTCAAAGGACTTTTCACAGTCTAAGGTGGCATTTAAATGACAGTCCAGAAATACTCTCAAAGTAAAAGAAAAAAAAAAAAGACCCACACAACTCTGCTCTTTTTAAAAGTCAAAGCAGTTGGATCAGGTTGCATTTTTCCCCCCACTGTGCACTTGACTCCTGTGCTCCTTGGCTGTTGGAATTGATTAAGAGGTGTGAGACCTGAGTCCCAGGAAACTGCAGTATGGTCACAGCAGTGCAACCAAACTCAGAGAACTCAAGAAGGCAAATTCTTGATTATCCAGGTTGAACATCTTTAACACGAGCATCTGAAATTTAAAATGTTGAGCACTGATAGGATACCACAAGTAGAGAATTCTGACCCTGACCTCTTTTGACAGGTCACAGTCAAAAGGTAGCCACACTAAAAATATTGTGTAGAATTATCTTCAGCCTACATACAGAGGTCTATGCAAAACATAAATAGGCTCCCACTCCTCACCCATCTCCATTTGATGTTTGGTTCATTCCTTCTATGTGATAAGTAGTTCTTTGTAAGACTTTTGGCAACTAAGGCAAACATTTCTACCATTAGAACAGAACAGCACAAGGGTTGGCTGAGTAAGTAAATATCGGGTTAAGATGTTACCTTAAAACAATACACTCTCTAAATGATCTGTGAGGAGCACATTTTGATTTAAAATAGACTATACTACCTCATTATTCTGCTATGAAAGGGAAAAATAAATCATCAGGCTGGTTTGGAATCTCTGTTCTAGGACTGATTAGTCATATGGTCTTACATAAGTATCTAGCAACTCTATGCTTTAGGCACATATGTTTTTGTCAGTAACACAGGGCCTGAGCACTGTCCTTGGGCTTTCTCAAGGCTAGAGCTCTACCACTTGAGCCATAGCACCAGTTCTGGCTTTTCTATATATGTGGTACCGAGGAATCTTCATGCATGCTAGGCAAGCACTCTACCTCTAGGCCAAACTCCCGGCCCTCATCTTTCGCACATTTGTAAGAACTTATAAAGACTACAGGAAAACTGTTTGTCACCATGCACCAATATGGACTCAAAGTAGATTAAAGACCTCACCATCAAACCTGAAACTCTAAAACTACTGCAAGATGGAGTAAAGAAGCCTTAGAACTGATAGGCTTAGGCCAGAACTTTCTGAAAAGAGTCTCTGGGGCACAGAAAATAGGAAAGAGACTTGACAAATAGGATTACATCCAAATCAAAAGCTTCTAGCTGGGCCCAGTAGCTCATGCCTAGCTACTCAGGAGGCTGAGATCTGAGGATCGCAATTCAAAGTCAGCCAGGGCACTAAAGTCTGTGAGACTCTTATCTCCAATTAACCACTAGAAAACCAGAAGTGGAGCTGTGGCTCAAGGAATAGGGAGGTAGCCTTGAGCTGAAAAGCTCAGGGACAACGCCCAGGTCCAGACTTCAAGCCCTATGACAAAATAAATAAATAAATAAAAGCTTCTGCACAGCAAATTACAAAACTAAAAAGACAGCCAACAGATTGGGAAAGACTTTTTATCAGCTATCTATCTGGTAGGCCTCATATCCAAAATAAACAAGGAGGTCAAGAAACTAATCCTACCTAAATGAAAAAAGCAATCGATGAAGGGGCAAAGAAACGAACTACAGACTTCTCAGAAGTAAGAATGGCCAACAGATACATGAGGAGGAAATGCTCAACATCCCTGGTGATAAAGAAAATGCAAATCAAAACAATGTTGAGATTCCATCTCACTCCAGTAAGACTGGTCACCATCAAACACAACAAAGGTTGGCAGGGATGTAAGGGAAAAGGAACCCTATTGTACTGTTGGAGGGAAGGTAAACTAGCACAACTGCTCTGGATGATGCTTTAAAGATCCATCAAAACACTAAATGTAGAACTATCCTATGATGCAGCCATACCACTCTTGGGCATCTACCCAGAATGTTACCTATTAGAATATGATAAAGACACCTGCACATCCATGCTCATTGCTGCACTATTCACAAAAAAAACCTAATTATGGAAACAGCCCAGATGCCCTTCAGGATGAGAGGATCAAGAAAATGTGATACCTATACACAACAGGATTTTAATCATCCATTAAATAATATTATGTCATACCGGGGAATAGATGGATCCAGAACAAATCATGTTAAGCAAAGTAAGTCCAGCTCAGAGTGACAAACAGCACATATTTTCTCCCATATGTGGAAGCTAGATCTAAAATACAACAATGCATGAAAACTTATATACAAACAAACTGGCTAAATATGAATTTCAAGAAATGAAACACTTTATGTTGTTTTTGTTTTAATTTACTTGTTTTTTTCTTTGGGGGGAGATGGGAAAAAGGGGGCACGAGAACGGAGGGTACAAGGACAAGCAAATGAAGTCACTATATACTACATGCATGCACTGTGCTTAAAAAATGAAGTATGTGGGCCTGGAGTTTGTGCATGGTAGCACAAACTGTGTACTATATACACAGAAAAAAGCCAGGAGTGGTACTGTGGCTCAAGCAGTAAAGCTCTAGCCTTGAGAAAGTCGAAGGACAATGCTCAGGCCATGAGCCCAAGCCCAGGACTGGGGAAAAAAAAAAAAAAGCATGTAACTCATGGGTAAGGATTGGGGGGTAGTGAAGGAAGAGGTGGAAATATCTAAGAAGCACTGTACTCATAACCTGAGTTATAAAACTGCTAATCCTCTTATACAACTCCTTAAAATAACAATAAAAAATTGGGTACCAGTGGCTCATGTCTAATCCTAGCTACTCAGGAGGCTGAAATTTGAGGGTCACAGTTCAAACCCAGCTCAGACAGGAAATTCCATGAAACTCATCTCCAATAAACTACCCCCCCCAAAAAAAAATCTGTAAGTGCCACTGTGCCTCAAGTGGTAGACTGCTAGCTTTGAGCACTGAGGAGCTCAGGGACAAAGTCTAGGCCCTGAGCTCAAGCCCCAGGACTAGCAATAAATAAATAAATAGATTTTTTTAAAAAAACATCTTAAAAAGAAGATTACAGGAAAAGTATATAGGAATAGCAGAGAGAATACTGGCACACAGGAGACAATTAGGACTATTAACATACTAATATAAACGCACTAAAGCTTTGTCAAGTATTAAGTCCTAGACAGATATGCAATACTACTGATGACCATATGCTTGAGTCTGTAAAGCAGCATGCCTATAGACCAAAGATCTGAACTTAAAAAAGCATACACACAGGGGGCAGGGAGTTTGGACTAGTGGTAGAGTGCTGGCTTAGCATGCACGAAAACCCAGGTTTGATTCCTCATAGCACATCCATAGAAAACTGGAAGTGGTGCTATGGCTGAAATGGTAGCACGCTAGCCTTGAGGAAAGCCCAATGAAAGTGCTCAGGCCCTGAGTTCAAGTCCTAGGACTGGCAGAAAAAACAAAAACAAAAATAAAAACAAAAACCACAAGCCGGGTGCAGTGGCTCACACCTATAATGCTACCTATTCAGGAGGCTCAGATCTGAGGATCGAGGTTCAAAGCCAGCCAGGGCACAAAAGGACCTGAGGTTCTTATCTCCACCTAACCTCCAGAAAAGGGGAAGTGGGACTTGGCTTAAGGGTAGGGTGGTAGCCTTGAGCTGTAGAGCACAGGGACAATGCCCAGGCCTAGGGGTAGGGTAGTAGCCTTGAGCTGAAGAGCTCAGGGACAGCATCTAGGCTGAGTTCAAGCCCCAAGACCCACAAAAAAAATGTTTTGAAACAGGTAAAAATTGATATGGAGAAAAATATGTTTTGATCCATATTTAATTTCACATACAAAATTAAGTTGAGATGGATCACTGTCCTAAGCATAAAACTAAGAAGTATAAAGCATCTCTTCATTTTGTACAGAATACCTTTACAATCTTCAAGTGCCAAGTGTTTCTTGGGCTAGGTGCAAAAATCATCACTATTAAGAAAATAAAGGGCCAGGATTTTGGCCTAGTAGTAGAGTGCTTGCCTAGCATGCATGAAGACCAGGAGTTGATTCCTTAGTACCACATACAGAGCAAAAGCCAGAAGTGGTACTGTGGCTCAAATGGTAGAATGCTAGCCTTGAGGAAAAAGCCCAAAACAGTGCTCAGGCCCTGAGTTCAAGCCCGAGGACTGGCAGAAAAAGAAAACAAAAACAAAAACAGAAAGAAAGAAAATGAAGAGGCAAGCCACAGAATGGGAAAAGTAATTGTAAACATACAGCTGATAAGAAAGATTATATAATATATAGTTAACTATCAATTACCATTAAAAAGGCAAATATTACATTTAACACATACAAAAAACTTGAATAAGCAATTTTTTTTTTTTTGCCAGTCCTGGGCTTGAGCTCAGGGCCTGAGCACTGTCCTTGGATTTTCTCAAGGCTAGAGCTCTACCACTTGAGCCTCAGCACCACTTCTGGCTTTTTTCTATGTATGTGGTACCGAGGAATCAAACCTGGGTCTTCATGCATGCTAGGCAAGCACTTTAACCACTAGGCCAAACTCCCAGCCCTTGAATAAGCAATTTATAAAATAAATATGAACACATCTAAAAATGGAATATATTAGCCAGGCATGGCAGCATATGTGCCTATAATTCCAGCACTTGGGAAGCTAAGACAAGGTATGTGAAGTTGGAGACCAGCCTGAACTACACAGCAAAGTCCCTGTCTCACAAAAAGCAAAAGCAAAAGTAGGTATTAGACCAAGAGAAATGAAAACATACATTTCCACAAAAAGCCTTCAGCATAGCTGGCAAGTGTCAGTGAACCCCAGTGTCTGTTAGCAGAGAACCGACAGGAAAATGGACACATTGCAATACATTCCTGTAGTGAAATACTCCTCACAAAAGAACAGACTACTGACACACAGTAATGTGGATGACTTTCAAGGATGTCATGCTAAAGGAAAGAAGCTGCCTAGAAAAAGCCATGTGCCATCTGATTCCATTTCCATCAAGTCTTAAAAAGAGGCAAAACTCCACTACGGTGATAAATTCAGAAAGCTTATTTTGTAAGGAGATGGAAAAAAAGCTATGCTTTTCTTTTTTCTTCTTTTCTTTTGTTTCTTTTTTTTTTTTTTTTTTTTTTTTTTTGGCCAGTCCTGGGCTTGAGCTCAGGGCCTGAGCACTGTCCTTGGACTTTCTCAAGGCGAGAGTTCTATCACTTGACCTCAGCACCACTTCCGGCTTTTTCTTATGTATGTGGTACCAAGGAATCGAATCCCAGTCTTTGTGCATGCTAGGCAAGCACTCTACAAGTAGGCCAAACTTCTGTCCCCAGCTATGCTTTTCTTAAACAGCTTAAAAGAACATTCTAGAGTCATGGATGGCAGTCACAACAAGTGTATACAATCATTAGGCTCCATCATTTTGAACACAAAGACCTGTATACATTAATGTACATTATCATTCAAACACACAATCTAGTCTCTGCCCTTACAAATGGAAGACAAAATGTCTTGGGTGCTAAGGTTATGAGAGAGACTAAGTTGCAATTAGAGAGTATTTGTGGAGTCTAATTTGTTCAGATAGCCATGTTGCACGACACACCCCAAAATGCTGGCTTCCTTTGAAACCAGAAAACTGCGCAGTCTAGGCCAGGCATTGATACATAAAGAGCCTCTTTGACCTCTTTCTGTCCTCCTCCAGTGGCTGAGAAGTTGGCAGGTGGCTGTGACGGGGTTATTTTCCACTGGCAAAGGAGCCCTGGATTATTAAATTCTTCCTCCTGTGGCCTTGTTCACCTTCACTGTTGATTGTTTTGTCGTGTTTATCTGCGCCTGCCTGCCTGCCTGCCTCAGGCAGGCCCTTGTCCTCTTTGTACTCCCCGCAGGGATTAGGCCTTCCTCAGCACTCTGCAATGTTTTCATTACCGATCCCAGAGCCAGGGCAGCCACAATATGACTAATAAAAACAGCAATCTTGCCCAGCATTCACAGGCCTGATTCTAGAGCCAGAAAGCAAAAGTGCAAATGGTTTTTCCCCTCGCTGTTTTATTCTGATGTGTGCTTGCTTTTTTTTTTTTTCCCCCCATGCTAGGGCAATTCTGCTTTCTAATTTGTGATGTCCTGATGGATGGTGGCATTGGCTGAAACTGAAAAATAAACCACTCAACAGAAGCCAGTACTGTGTTCCTGAACAATGATGTAGGCAGAGTCCTGAGAGTTCCCAACAACTCAGTGTGGGTGCTGAGAAGAAGCAGCTAGTTATAAGTCCTTTTTCGGGGGGGGGGGGGGGGGGAGGGGGAATTGTTTCTGTTTCTAAACCTTTCTATCTGTGTCCTTTTATTCACAAATGAAAGAGTGTTCCCTTCTCCTCTGCCAACAGAACCAAGCAAGAGAAGACAGGGAAAGGTTAAAAACTGGGTCTGGGACAAGGTCTACACTGCTGTTCATCTTCAGAGCTGAATACCTAAAAATGAAAAAGAGGCGAAGACATCTCTACAGTTTCATGGTCCTCTCTCCAGTGAGGTCAGACTAGGGTGCCTAGAGCAGATGAAGACCCCCAACCTGGCTCCTGTATAAACCCCATTTCACTAAGAATAATTTGTACATGTGATTAAAAGTAGGCAATACCATTCAGTTTTGGCACAGATATGGCTCCCATTCCTCAAAAATACTTAAAACTCAGGGCCTTCCCCCCTTCCCCCGGGGAGGCGAAATGTGCTTCCTGCCTTCCATGCTGCACTGTGTTAAGGATAAAAGCCTTTGAGCTTTGCAGCCATCTGACTTCCAAATCGTCCACATATAGCCTGTGTCTCAGTGTCCAGATTAAGCACCATCTTGTTCCAGAATCCTGTGAACAGCGAGCTTTTCCATAGCCCTGGGAAGTCTACTCTCACTATTCATTGTCCTGTGCTCTCTTATAGTACTGAGTTCTAAGCTTGTCCATCTCTGCTTCTTCCTGCAACTCTCAGCTGAAGCTGAAGTGCTTCCTGCTGAAGTGCTGGCCACTTCCTCTATGTGGATCCCCTGCGGTATCACTTCCACACAGCAATTACTTCTTGTACTGTGCTCACTTCTGAACTTCTCTGACCCTTGGGTGCGGTGGCTCATGCCAGTAATCCTAGCTACTCAGGAGGCTGAGATCTGAGGATCAAGGTTCGAAGCCAGCCTGGGCACAAAAGGACCTGGAACTCTTATCTCTAACCTCTAGAAAATGGGCAGTGGGGCTTGGCTTAAGGGTAGGGCAGTAGCTGAAGAGCTCAGGGACAATGCCCAGACACAGGGGTAGGGTGGTAGCCTTGAGCTGAAAAGCTCAGGGGCAGTGCCCAGGCTGAGTTCAAGCCCTATGACCCACAAAAAAAAGAAAAAGAAAACGAAAACAGTAGTAATTAACTACTGCGAACAGTATGTTACTACTAACAGTAGTAGTAATTAATTCAGGATTATTTTGTTACTTGAGAATCACATTGCAGGACTAATTATAATTATTGGAATAATACTTTTTAACATTGTAATAGGTTTAGGCTTTGGACATAATCATAACCATAACTATTAGAAATTTTAACCAACAATGCTAGGTGTAACTGTAAATTAATTTTCAAGCAATTCAATAATAATAAAAGAGAAATAGAAGCCAGGTGGCAGTGCCTGTAATCCTAGCTACTTAGGAGGCTAAGATCTGAGGACCACTGTGTGAAGCCAGCCCAGGCAGAAAAGCTCTCATGAGACTCTTTTGCTCTTCAATTAACCACTCAAAAACCGAAGTACCACTCAAGTGGTAGAGTACTAGCCTTGATCACAAAAAGGCTCAGGGATAGCACCCAGGCCCTGAGTTCAAGCCCCACAACAAATGAGAGAAAGAGAGAGAGGGAGGGAGGGAGGGAAGGAGAGAGAGAGAGAGAGAGAGAGAGAGAGAGAGAGAGAGAGAGAGAGAGAGAGAGAGAGAGAGAGAGAGAGAGAGAGAGAGAGAGAGAGAGAGAGAAGGAGGGAGGGAGAGAGAGAGGGAGAAATATAAATGAAGAATAAATGAAAAGCCAGGCACTGGTCACTCATACCTATAATTCAAGCTACTCAAGAAGCTGAGATGCAGGAACTCTAGCTAGAAGCCAGTCCAGGCAGGAAAGTCTTTGAGGCTCTTACCTTCAATAAGCTACCCAAAAAGCCAGAAGGGATGCTGTGGCTCAAGGGGTAGAACACTAGCTTTAAGCACAAAGAGGCTTAAGGACAGCCTGCTCAGGCCCTGAGTTCAAGCCCCAGTACTGGCAAAATGAAAAGAATACATGGGGGTGGGAAAAGAAATCCAAGATAGAGGATGGCTTGGGGAAAAAAATTTTTTTGCCAGTCCTGGGCCTTGAACTCAGGGCCTGAGCAGGCTGTCCTTGAGCTTTCTCAAGGCTAGAGCTCTACCACTTGAGCCACTGCACCACTTCCAGCTTTTTCTATGTATGTGGTAGCGAGGACTTGAATCCAGGTCTTGGTGCATGCTAGGAAAGCGCTCTACCACTAGGCCAAACTCCCAGTCTGGTTTGGGAATTTTTGAAGCCCAAATACTTGCTTGAGCAGTGCGGAGAATCCCATGGGGGGCGGGGGGAAAAAACCAAAGCTGCAAGAGAGAAGTCACAATGGGAAGGAATTGAGAGTATTAGAAAGAAAATCACGTTGGAGAAGAGTAAAATGCTGTTATTTCTGACCTATTAGGATGGAGAAGAGGGACAGGAAGAAAGAAGAGAGCATTAATGAAAAAAATACACGTGGGTAGAAGGAAGAGCTCCGCCCTGATGTGCCTTCTTAATAGGTTGTTTCAGTTAGGAACAAGGACAGAGGAAGTCTTGGAGGGCTTTAAGGGGACAGAAGACATGGACGAGCCCATGGGAACTAGCACAGTGGAGTGCTTTTATCATCCGTGCTGCTTAGGAAGCTTAGGCCGGTTGAAGCCCAGGAGTTCAAACTTCACTTGGGCAAGATCCTGTCTCAAAAGCATAAACAAATAAATAAACAAACAGTGAAAAAAAAAACTAGATTATTTCATAAAGCTTTTCCTCTGCCCCTGGCTAAACTATCCTCACTTGAAATCTTCCCTCAGATCATTAGTAGTTGATATAAATACAAAGAGCCAAACTAGTAAAAACATAAATAAATGAACAAACAAAACCTAAAACAAATTGTTCTTATAAACTGAGATCCATAGGTGCGAGTTAAGCCAATAATTAAGAGTGTAAAATTCATTGGGAGGTTTTGCTTACATGGACGTTAGAAGAGATAGCAGCTTTCCAGGGCAAGCACTTGGAAGTTGCACTTCCAAATTGGTGACTTGACCAGGTGACTTGAAGTCAGTTGAAGGAATTTTATCTTAGTCCCTCTGCTACATTAGGACCTATACCAAGGCTGGGATGCTGGGGTAGGTGACAGCTCCTTAACAGAGGGAACAGCAGAACAAGTTGAGGATGGAGACAGGAAGAGTGAATGCCAGGAAGCTTTCAGTAAATTCATGTGCAAGAGTTTGGGTTTTGTTCTCAAGAGAAACAAAAGGCCACTGATGGTTTAAATAGATTAGATTGCCCTTTGAAAAGATATCCTGCTTGCTGAGTGGAGAGAGGCCTGGGGTAGGGTATCAAGATTGGCTGCTGAGAAGCTACTGAAGGCAGGCCTGCATGAAGAGAGAGGGATGTGGCTTGGACCCAGGATCTGGCACTGGGGATGAAGAGAAGCAGGTGGACATGGGAGCGTAAGGAGGGTGTTCCGATGGACTCAGCTGATGGACATGAGGAAGAAGCAGAGCCAGCAGGAGATACATGAGTAGGCAAGATGGCATTCATCGAAGCAGAAACATAGAGGAAGGAAGGGGCCTCATTTTCCAACTCTGAAGGGGAGCAGGACCAGTGTGGAAGTCCCACGCTTGGGCTCACCTCTGGCCTTGCTCAGCCTGGGGGGACCTGGCCCCTTAGGCACACAGGCTCTCAGAAGCTAATGCTGCGATCATTAGAAGATTGCACAGTTTGGCTCACAGGTGAACATCCGTGTGGCACCTGACAGGTCTTGGTCTTTTCCTTCCTTCTTCCCTGCTTGATATCTCACTCTGACAACAGAAACAAATGGAGCTGTGTGATTTTGATGTTTAATCAACTCCCAGTGAGCCGATTTACATAATCTTCAACAATAACTGGCCTTTGAGTGTCTGGGCCCCGGGTTTATGTCAGGCTTAGAGACACTTATCTTCCATGCTTAGATGAAAAGATAAAAGTACTCCATCTACAGAAAGGGCATTGGATGAAGGCTGCGTCTTTGGCAGCATGTTGTTCCTTCTACTGCTCTCTTGGCCAGCACATATGTGGGGCCTCCAGGTTGGCCTGGGTGCTCGTAATCCTACTCAGTTTCCATAGCTGTTTACTCTGCCAGGAAGTAGGGGGGGGGCACAGTTATACCTAATGGCCTGGAGCAGGCACACAGCTGGCTTCTACTCTCTTTACTTCCAATAAAGAAAGGTAGGGATTCAAAAGTCAAAAGAAGCAGCAGATCAGATTCTAGTTTTAGCAGGAAATCTTCCTGCTGCATGAAGAAGTCAGAGCCATGGCAAACCTTTCTTCAGCTACATCTACCAGCCAGCACATCCTCAAGCTGAGGCCTGGAACTGCTGGATGGAGGTCAGCTTTAGGCGCTTTCAGTGCCCTAAAACAACATTTTCTCATCGAATTCCGAAAGGAGATTTGGCCAAAAAGAGTCTGACAACCAAGATTCTAGTCCCATTTCTTTACTAATTAGTCAAGTGCCTTGAGCAGGATCTCATCTTTCCAAACATGGGACATAAGCATAGAATATCTACTCAGGCACAAGAGGGTCATGCCTGTACTCCTCCTCGCTACTCAGGAGGCTGAGATTTGTGTCCAAATCCAGCACAGGCAGCAAAGTCCATGAGACCCCTATCTAACTACTAGAAACTGGAAGTGATGCTGTGGCTCAAAGTGGTAGAGTGTTAGCCATGAGCAAAAGAGCTCAGGGACAGTAACCACTGGGCCCTGAGTTCAAGCCCCACAACCAATCAAAAACAGGTAAGATTTTAAAAGGTATCTATCATCTCAAAATTAAGCCCAGTTTTCATTGTCTTGGCAGAGTCAAGATCAGTCTGTTGCTTTTTATGAATCATGTTTCCCTTTTTTTTATTATCAAGGCAATATACAGAGGGGTTACAGTTGCATGTTAAGTAGTGAGTACATTTCCTTTTGGACAATGTAACCCTTTCCCTCACTCTTTCCCAGTTTTTCCCTTCAATCCTCACTGTATACTTGTATAGTGCATTTTCAACATAATGCTTTATGGACATTGCTGCTGCATTTTATGAATTATCTCTTATATTCCAAATGAATTGCCTAGACAGAGGATTCACTACTATTTACTCACTCTTTCTTTCTTTCTTTCTTTCTTTCTTTCTTTCTATCTTTCTTCCTTCCTTTCTTTTATTGCCAGTCCTGGGGCTTGAACTCAGGGCCTGGGCACTGTCCTTGGACACTTTTTGCTCAAGGCTAGCACTCTGCCACTTGAGCCACAGCACCACTTCCAGCTTTTTCTGTGTATGGGGTTCCAGGGAATCGAACCCAGGGCTTCGTGCATTCTAGGCAAGCACACTACCACTAGGCCACGCTCCTGCCCCCCCCCCCCCACTGCTATTTTCATGATGTAAAGTTCAGGAAGGGAGAAAGGAAGAGGCAGAAAGGTTTGCTCATGGTTATCATTTCTCCCTTGACAAGAGCAAGGCCCCTGTCTTGTTTCTTGGTGTACAGGGTCAAGGGGCAGAGGCTCAGGAAGGACTTGTTTGAGAGAATACTCAGGAGGTGATTGCTCCCTTCTTAAGAAAATCTAAAATTGCTCCCTGGAGAGCCTATATGCCTGGAATTCAGAAGTGACAATTCTATTTGTATAAAGCACTCTCAGTACACACCTATATTGTTCAGCTGTGGTCTTTTAAACAGCCATGTATTGAAATGATGTGAAACCTTCACAAATCTGTTTCTCTAGATGAATGATACAAATAGTAGGTATGATGCAGTAGCATCAGGATTTTCAAAAATAAGTGAGACTTAAATTTTTCTGTGCGTGCACACAGAAGCCAGTCAAAAACAGGAGAGCAATTGAATCATTTAGAGGAAGATATTTTTTCCTCAGTTGTCACTCAACTAACCATCCCTTGTAGTCTAAAACATAAATGGAAGCCAATCATTAGAATAATACATAAAACGTTGGCACTATTTAGCTTTTCCTATTCAAATGCTGCATTAAGCTAACAACCTTGTTTTTGTTTTGTTTTGTATCTTTTCCCAGTCCTGGGGTTTGAACTTGGGGCCTAGAGGGCACTGTCCTTGAGCTTCTTTATGCTCAAGGCTAGTGCTCTACTATTTGAGCACAGAGCTATGCCTGGCTTTTTCTAAGTAGTTTATTGGATATAAAAGTCTCACAGACTTTCCTGCCTGTGCTGGCTTTGAACCTCCACTTTCAGATCTGTCTCTTGAGAAGATAAGATTACAGGCGTGAGCAGCTGGCACCTGGTTTAAGCTAACATTCTTGTACAAGGAGGAATTCTACTGTCCTATTTCACAATCAGCGAAAGCTTTCTGTTCATTTCTATCTTAGGTAGAAATCTGTATTGAAATTATTCTATCAATGCCTCTCTAAATGGCATGTAATGTCCAAAATAATTTCCTTGTCTTAGTGAAGAATGTTTGTAATTGTTGTCATTCATACTATGATATATTGGTGGCCTCAACTTTCTTTTGTGTTTCAAGGAAAGTTGACTCAGCAAAAAAACAATTCTTGCTTAAATTTCTTATCACTTCTCTTTTGGATTCTTAAATTTTTTTCCACATGATCAGTTATAATCAGCATTCTGTCTTACTGCAATTGCTTATTGTGGAATGAAATAATAGTAAAAGTGGATCCTTTGTCTGGGCAATTTAGTGGAAGGTAAGAAATGATTCATAAAAAGCAACAGCCTGGTCTGGATGTAGTCTTGACAGTGAAAGCTAAGCTTAACTTTAAGTTAAGAGATATTTTATTCTTACTTCCCATTTTTGAAAAGATGAGACTCAATACTGTATGCTTTGTTGTAAAAACAACAACAACAAAAACCTTCAAAGCCAGGCACAGTGGCTCACATCTCTTAATCCTAGCTACTCAGGAGGATAAGATCGAAGGATCACTGTTCAAAGCTAGCCCAGGCACTAAAGTCTAAGAGACTCTTACCCCCAATTAATCAGAAACAGAAAGTGGTGTTATGGCTGGAAGTGGCACTGGGGCTCAAGGGGTAGGGTGCTGGCCTTCAGCTGAAGAGCTCAGAGGCAGCTCCCAGGTCTAGAGTTCAAGCCCCACAATGAACAAAATAAATTAAAAAATAAAATAAAACTTCAATACATGGCCTTCTAAGGCTTTTAATTTTTTATTAATGCTTTCTTACTCGATGGCTGTAACTAGGCAGTAAGGTTAGAGCCATTGTTGGAGTGGGTATTAATTCACCAGGGCATTTCCTTACAAGAGAATTAAGAACATAGAGTATTTAGTCCTCCTTACCTCACAGGCAGTTTTATGGCAGTCCTGCCTTCCTGTATTTATTAACTTTTTCCTGCACTTATTCCTTGGCAGGACAAATAAACTGACTTGTCCATGGCCAGTACAAAGGATGGAAGGAGACCAAGAAGTTTAATCTTTTAACTTTCCTGTTAGTTAGCTTTCCATGACTGTAACAAAATACCTGGGATAATCAACTTATATTGAGGGAATGTTTGTTTTATCTTACAGTTTTGGAGGTTTTAGTTATACTATTCCCATCCACACCATAAGACCTGCCACTAGGTTCCACATCTTAACATTTCCACACGTGCCCGCCTCCCGCAGTGCCAATCTGCAGACTAAGCCTTTAATGCATGGGCCTCTAGAAAATATTTAAGGTCCAAATTGGTTCAGTCAGTTCCTAAGGGCCAATAAGGGCTTATAGGCTATTATTTCATTTGTTATTTATTTATTTTTGCCAGTCCTGGGCTTGAGCTCAGGTCCTGAGCATTGTACTTGGACTTTCTCAAGGCTAGAGCTCTACTACTTGAGCCTCAGCACCATTTCCGCCTTTTTTTTCCTATGTATGTGGTACCGAGGACTCAAACCCGGATCTTCATGCATGGTAGGCAAGCACTCAACCACTAGGCCAAACTCCTGGCCCTGATTTTTAAAAGTTTTTATTAGTGCCAGGCATGGTGGCTCATACCTGTAATCCTAGCTACTCAGAAGGCTGAAATCTGAGTGTCAAGGTTCAAAGCCAGCCTGGGCACAAAAGAACTTGAGATTCTTATCTCCATTTAACCTCTAGAAAATGGGAAGTGGGGTTTGGGTTGAGGGTAGGGAGGTAGCCTTGAGCTAAAGAGCTCGGGGGCAGTGCCCAGGCCCAGGGGTAGGGCAGTATCCTTAAACTGAAGTGCTCAGGGACACCACCCAGGCCGAGTTCAAGCCCCATGACCCATCGCCCCCCCCCCCCCCCCCCCCGCAAAAAAAAGTTTTTATTCGTATGCAGGTAATATGCAGAAGGATTGCCATTTCAAAAGTCAGATAATGAGTACAATTCTTTTCAAACAATGTCACTCTTCATTCTCTTCCAGTTGCTTTGATTTTCTAAAATTTAGATTTATTTGATTTTCAAGAGAGTGAAATTTTGTCTACAAATCAACAGCCCTTTTAGCGTACATTATTTTGTACTTTATTTTAAATTAGAACTGGTGTCTGTGATTAATGGATTTCTCAGGTGGCTAGTTTTCAACTGTAAACAGGAACCACAAAGGCCACTGTGGAGGGTATACATTAGTGACATCATTAGTCCAGGAGTTTCTAGCTAGCCCCAGGTTTACTCTGCTATGTGAGTGTGGACTATGGGTGAGAGAACATCAGGCCACGGCAGAACAGGAAGGGCTGAACTTGGGAACTGCTGTGTATGTTGGCCTCTGACTTCTATCATTGGGCAGAGAGCACTGCCTAGGTAACCTCTTGTCCACAGAAATATGACAGTGTCCTGGAAAATTCTAGAAGCTACTCCCTTGGTGCTGTTTTCTCTTGTTCAAATTACTTTTTTTTTTTTTTTTTAAGATAAACGTGTGCATAGGCAGGCAAGGAGGGGTAAGGAGGAGAGAGAGGAGTGGGGGAGCACCCTTTAGATTTATTGTTGGCTACCTGGCCATTAAGTGACATCTGGAAGTTAATACAGAGAAATTGGGCAAAAATGAAGACATGGTTTTACGTGTCACGCTTAGGGGGTTTGCTGCTTGGCAGTTCCCCGGGGTGTTAGTAGTTTAAGTGGTTGACTTTTGTTTGGACTTCAAATCCTGTCCCACCTAGACACACGCGCGCGCGCGCACCCCCGTCTCATCAGGTCACCCGGCCGAGGCGGGCAGGCCGGAGGAGGGCCGGAGGAGGGCCGGGCAGCGCTGTCGGCCCATTTGGCCGACGCTCTCTCGTTCATCCTCCGGGCTCTCTCAAAGCGCCTTTCTCCCGGCTCTCGGAGGAGACCCTGGGGCCAGCCGGGGTGGCGGAGGCCGGACGAGACGTGGAAACACGACCCGGGCTCGGGACGCGGCCCGTCCGTTCCGCCGAGCCGCCTTCCGGCCAGGAGCCGGCGAACAGGTCGAGCGACCGGCCGAGGAGAGGAGCCCGGACGGAACGCGCCCCGCCGGCTCCAGAGATGGGGGTGCGGGGAGGGGGAGGGGCCGCGCCCCCCAGCACCCCGACCAAGGCCGTCCCGTTTTTGTATTCTGAAAAGCCATCGCCCCACTCCCAAAGGGACGGGGAGTGAGGAAGAGGGAGGGAGAGGAGAGGGGAGGGGAGGAGAGAGGGTAGACCAGGAGGGGGGAGGGAGGGAGAGAGGGCGCAGTGGCAGGAAAAGGTCCTGAGAAACGAGGGGCTCTTGAACTTGGGCCCGGGGAGGACAAGGGCCTCGCGGCGCGGGGGCGAGCGGAGGGCGCCCCCCGCTTTCCCATGGCGTCAGGGGTGACGGGGTGACGCCCCGGGCACGGCGGCGGCCGCCTTGAAAGCGTCCGGGTCCCCCGGGCGCAGGGGCGGCGTTGGGAGGCGCTCGGTCGGCAGAGGAAGCGCGGGCTCCCGGGGACCCCGCGAAGGGGGCGGCCCGCCGGGGCGCGGCGGCCGCTGCTCTTTCCCAGCGCGGGCCGGCGCCCCCTCCTCCCTTTGCTCTTTCCTCCCTCTCCCCCCTCCCCTCTGCCCTCCCCCTCCCTCCCCCGCAGTGCCACCCCGTGCCGTGCCCTCACCGCAGTCCCTGCTGCAACTGGTCCAAACCCAGGGTCACCAGGAAATCGCCAAGGCGTCTACACCCCATCTCCAGAGACGCCCGCGCCAAGTCATTGACTAGTGGTGTTTTTCTTGCTGTGTGCAACCGAGAGGATCCGCGGGATTCGACGGCACGTGAACCCCCTCCCCCACCCCCCGCCCCAGCACCTGTGAGCCCAGCCCGCCCCTCCCGGTTCAGGGGTTTGTCACCTCCAGACCCTTCCCCGAGGATCCTTGCGGGAGTGATTCTTCCTCAGGAAAGGACCTAGATCCTTCTGTCCCTCTCTGCACCTCTCATTCTCCCGGCTAATGGGATCACTGTCTGGTCTCCACGCTCACACTGGTAGCGGGCAGGCCAGCCTGGCTCCCCAGGCCTGGGCTAGAGGGGATCAAAGCGGCCCCGGACCCAGGGCAGGCGGTGGGGGTTGCTGTTAGGACCCAGAGAATGAAAGCTACAGCTCTGCTCTGCCCTGCGGCGCCCTGCCTAGACGTTTGCCTCTGAGAAATTCTCTCGTGGGCTCAAGATTTCAGTGATCAGGGAACAAATGCTCTCTTAGGCCAGACCCCAACTTTCATTCCTCACCTCTAGGTTCAGACTACTCATGAGGGAAAAGCGAAAAATTCAGCACGGCTCCACAGTGCAACTCTGGGGTAGCTTCCAGAGCACAGCACGATATGAATAATGGGTAACTGAAATGAGGTAGTTATAAGGTGTGTGTGTGTGTGTGTGTGTGTGTGTGTGTGTGTGTGAGAGAGAGAGAGAGAGAGAGAGAGAGAGAGACAGAGACAGAGAGACAGAGAGACAGAGAGAGACAGACAGAGAGAAACAGAGACAGAGAGAGACAGAGAGAGACAGAGACAGAGAGAGAAAGAGAGAGGGAGGGAGAGAGAATGCATACAGGGTTATGCGCCTGGAACTCGGCCTCGGCCTAGGTACTACCCCTAAGGTTTTTTGCTCAAGGCTAGCACTTTACCAAGTAGAAGCCACGGCTCTCCCGGCTTCTGACCTGTTGGTTGTTATTTGGAGTGTCATTTATTTTCCTGCTTGGCCTGGTTTTGAGCTAGGATTCTCAGGTCTTAGCCTCCTGAGTAGCTAGGATTACGGGCATGAGCCACTGGGCGCTTGGCAAGAGTTTTACATTCCAAATTCCTGACTTGATAGTGTCATAAGACCACCTATAAGTATTGAATTGATTGAAATGCCTTCCGACATTGAAAAACTTTTAAGAAGCCTAGTATTTTACTTCCTTTCCTGAAGCATTACTTTTTAATTTCATTTAAGAAGGAGTTGTACACAAATATTTTTTGCAAGATTAGAATCATTCACCTATTAAAGTAATCTTGGTTCAAGCTACTATGTCAAAATGTAGTACTATTTTGGAATAGCTTTTCATTTATTTCAAAAACAAGTTCAGGGAAGCCAGGCAAAACAGGAGCCTGATTGTGGTCTCTCCATTTGAAAGAATGCGACCACTGAGAAGGCTTATCTTCCTCAAGCAGATGGTTAACAAAAGCAATGACACTTTCCAGTGGCATTTATGTAGGATTAGTTGTTTGTGGTAAAGAGCTAGAAACAAGGGACTGCTAGGTTCTAATACAACTCCTCTTTGACCTTGATCTTACAAAAGAAAAATTATGCCTTGTGCCCAAAGTGACCAAACACAATAACAGGTGAAATATTGGACGAAGTAATTCATTCCCTCTGCTAGTAAATACTTCAGCCATTTATATCTCAGTATGAACTTAATTCTTTTTATTTTTTGATTGGTTAGTTTGACTATTGGAAGTACAAGTGTTTGAATTAAGGGCTTGTTAGGAAGGCACTTTCCTGCTAAGCCATGTTTCCAGCCTTTTTCTTTTTTTTTTTTTTTGCTGTTTCTGAGGGTAGAACTCTCTGCTTGGGCAATGTCCCTGAGTTCCTTTTGCTCAAGGCTAGTACTCTCCCACTTGAGCCACAGTGCTGTTTTCAGCTTTCTCTGCGATTTAACTGGAGATAAAAGCCTCACAGACTTTCTTGCCCACACCGGCTTTGAACCCTAATCCTCAGATCTCAGCCTCCTGAGTAGTTAGGATTACATTTGTGAGCCTTGGTGACTGATGGCTTCCAGCCCCTCCCCCCGTTTTTTTTGCTAGTCCTGGGGCTTGAACTCAGGATCTAAGCACTGTCCCTGGACTTTCTCAAGGCTAGAGCCCTACCACTTGAGCCACAGCACCACTTTTGGCTCTTTCTATGTATGTGGTACTGAGGAATCGAACCCTGGTCTTGGTGCATGCTAGGCAAGCACTCTACCAGTAGGCCACAGTCCCAGCCCTTTTTTTTTTATTTTTTTTAGGATGTGGTCCTGCTTCCCACCCTGACATACACCTCCACCATGATCCTATTTTTTTGTTTTTCTTGGTAGCTAGGATGACAGGCTGGCCTGGAACCTTTAGCCACCTGATCTCAGTCTTTTTCATAGCTAGAATGATACATGCTGCCTTTCCCAGCTATGAGCTGAGGGAGGTTGTGATATTTTTGCTAGGGCTGGCTTCAAACTAGTGTTCCTGCTCCCAGCATCCCAAGTAGCTAGGATTACAGACATGAACTACCAGTGCCTGGACAAATTTGTTTTCTTATTAAATAATAGGCAAAACCAAAGCATGTTTTCTCAGCTTATTCTTTTATAAATCACCATATGTTTTATAGCAGACTAGGGCTCTTTCCATGATTCCCAGTCTTCTGAAAATCTGTAGGTATGGATCACAAGTCCAAGTAAGGACAGCCCTGGTTACTTGCTTGGGGTTTGGGTTGGTCTGGATTGGGATGGAGAACTAATGGAAAGAGGATTAGGGCTTCCAAACATCAGTTCTGAAATCTCTTGGTGCACTGTGGGAAGAAGAAATCAGATTGCAACTGATGGAGAAGAAGGACAAGAAGGAAATCAGGAAGCAGACTTAATTTGCTTTATGATTTAATTAGATTCAGTCCTGGGCAGTCATCTCATTTGCTGACCCTAGCCCTCACTTGGTTAGAAAGGCTGCTGTGGACCATAACAGCATTATTGAGGCCTCTGAACTGCTATTGCTTTGTATGACTGTGATCAGCATTGTTAGAAATAATTAAAGCATTGCATCCTGAATTTTAGCTCTTCAACATTCTGTCCTGAGTTCTCTATGCATCTGAGCTTATACATGTATCTTGTATCTCAATAGAAAGGCTATTTTAAACCATATTTACTGGAAAATTAGATTATTCTTTTCTTCTTTTCTGACAATGTCTTACTATATAGACAAATTTGGTCTCTACTTACCTGAACCTCCCAAGTGCTAGGATTACAGGTAGAATAGAAGCTACTGTTCCTATCTGGCTGAATGGTGGGTTGGCTTCCTTCCTTCCTTCCTCTCTCCCTCCCTTCTTCTCTTTTTCCTTCCTCCCTCCTTCCCTCTATCCTTATTTCCCTTCTTCCCTCCCTCCCTTCCTTATTGTCTTCCTTTCTCATTTCCTTCTTTTCTTTCTTTCTCTTCTCTCTTCCTTAGCTTTCCCCTGCCCCCAAGTTACTGCTACACCTTCACTTCTGGTATTTTGCTACTTAATTGGAGATGAAAATCTCAGGGCTTTTCTTACTTGGACTGGCCTTGAATTGCAGTCCTCCTTTGGAGTTAGGAGGTCACAATTCAGTAGCACAAAATATTTACTTTGTTTTGCAAGCCATTGCTATCCATCATCAGAACTTTCTTGTCCTGCCATCTAGAAAGCACCATTATTTAACTCCCCACTTTCCCACCCCATGGCCTCAAGTATCCCCTATTCTGCTTTCTTTCTGTATGTAGCCGACTGTTTCATGTACTTTACAGCCGCGGGTCACACATTTGTGCTTTCATGACTGGCTTCTTTTACTTGGCATCATGTCCTCTAGGTTGATCTTCAGAGTAACATGCATCAGAATTTCATTTCTTTTAAAGGCTGGATCATATTCCATTGCATGTAGATAGCCTGTTTTGTTTGTTCACCCACTGATGGAAATAATTACTTTTGAATGAATATATCAATATTTTCAGGGGAAAATGACGTCATCCTTCAGAAGGGAACACAAGAAACACAATGAAGACTGTACCCTGAGTTGACTTGTGTTTCTCCAAAATTCCTAACTTCTTTTTTTTTTTTTTTTTTTGCCGGTCCTGAGCTTGAGCTCAGGGCCTGAGCACTGTCCTTGGACTTTCTCAAGGCTAGAGCTCTACCACTTGAGCTTCAGCACCACTTCCAGCTTTTTTCTATGTATGTGGTACCGAAGAATCGAACCTGGGTCTTCGTGCAGGCTAAGCAAGCACTTTGCCACTAGGCCAAACTCCCGGCCCCCAAAATTCCTAACTTCTTTTTTTTTTTTTTTTACCAGTCCTGGGCTTGAGCTCAGGGCCTGAGCACTGTCCTTGGACTTTCTCAAGGCTACAGCTCTACCACTTGAGCCTCAGCACCACTTCCGGCTTTTTTTTTTCTATGTATGTGGTGCCAGGAATCAAACCCGGGTCTTCATGCATGCTAGGCAAGCACTTTAACCACTAGGCCAAACTCCCGGCCCCAAAATTCCTAACTTCTATAGCTGGAGATCTGTGCCTGCAAAGAGATGGTCATATAAAATGTCTATATGAGGGGCTAGGAGCATAGCCTAGTAGAGTGCTTGCCTTGCATGCACGAAGTCCTGGGTTCAATTCCTTGGTACCACATACTCAGAAATGGAGCTTTGGCTCTAGTAGTAGAGTGCTAGCCTTGAGCAAAAAGTGTCCAAGGACAGTGCCCAGGCCCTGAGTTCAAGCCTCATGACTGGCAAAAAAATGTCTATATGAGAAGGCTTGTACACACAAAGGGGCACAGGACTACACAGAGCAAAGGCAGTAAGAGGACATGACAGAAAGCTGACCAGTGCCAATCAAGGAGAGAAACTTCAAGAAAGCTGAAACCTGGCAACACTTGAGAAAATAGATTTCTGTAGTTTGAACACATTGACATTTCAAATTCCTGACTTGATGTTTTGTTTTGTTATGGCAGCCATGACATACTAATACAACTTGTTATAAAAATATGTTGGTGTTTCTGGACCAGGAGTTTGGCCTACTGATAGAGTGCTTGCCTACCATGTACCAAGACTTGGGTTCAATTCCTTGGTACCACATACATAGAAATAAGCCAGAAGTAGTGCTGTAGCTCAAGTGGTAGAACTCTAGCCTTGAGAAAGCCTAAGGACAGTGCTTAGGCCCTGAGTTCAAGGCCCAAGACTAAAAAAAAAAAATGTTAGTAGTTTTATGAAACTTCCTTAGAAGGTCTGAGCTCAGGCCAAGAGTTTGGCCTGGTGATAGAGTGCTTGCCTAATATGCACGAAGACCCAGGTTCGATTCCTTGGTACCACATACATACAAAGGCCAGCCGTGATGTTATGGTAGAATGCTAGCCTTGAGGAAAGCCCAAGGATAGTGCTCAGGCCCTGAGTTCAAGCCCCAGGACTGGGAAAAAAAAAAGAAAAAGAAAGTTTGAGTTCATGTATCTGTAATCTCATTATTTTCATCCTCTTTACATTACAATCACAAAAAACATTCAGTTTGATCATTAACCTGTCACCCTATTTGACTATGAATAGCTTTTGATACTAACCAAAATAAAAAGTTTTCAAAAGAAAACTCAGCCAGCTTTGCTTTGAGCAATAGTGACAGAGTTGAAAGAATTATGTCTATACAGTAATTCACACTGAAGGAGACAATACGCATAGATCAAGATTGCTCTATTTGTTAAAAAAAACGCTGTCCCTCACTTCATCCCTTGGACTCTGCTGTATGTGTGCGCATTTGGACCTTGCTTCCTACTTTTTTGTTTTTCCTTCCAGAGCTCACGTCCTTCAAAGATCCCTATGACCTGACTCTTAAACGAACACTGCAGAGCCTTGTGTTTCTTGAATCCGCAGCTGGCCTACTTTGATACATTGCTCAGAAGATCAGCTGTCAATGGGGCTCAGTTCATAGACAGGCTCTGGGGCAGCGCCCTCTCCTCTGCCCCAGATGGAACAAGGAAAGGTGGGGGTCATAATGAAAAGGCGGGGTACCAGGAAAGTAAGTTTTTTGTCTTAAGAGCATAAGGCCGTAAGTTAAGGGTCTTGAGCTTGGAAAAGACATTTGTCAGTCATTTCCCTAAACATCTTCAATTATCTTGTGAAATTACTTTAGAAGAAGAGGATGGATCACAGACAGGATTGCATCATCTTTGTCTTCAAGGGTCCTTGTCTCCAAATTTCTCATTGGAAAAGTTTCAAAAATGACACCAAGGAAGCCCTAACTAGCTGGGCTGAACTCACTTAGGATAGGGTGGGTGCCTTCAGCCTCAGTGCAAGTGCAGCCACAGGCCTGGGAAGCTGGCAGCTCCTCTGCAAGGAACGACCTTGGCCTTCCACTTGCTCTGTGCCTGTGATCCCAGCATCCACTGTGGTGATGTAGTCCTCATTTGTGCCCCATTCCCACTTGATTCTCTCTCCTTTGGTAATTCTACTGTTGAACATCAGACTTAGAGGGCAACTCTGCAGGTTAAAGTCCCCTTTTCTCTTCACAGCAACTCTGAATTTGAACTTTTTTTTCCCTATGATCATGGGACTTGAACTCGGCCTGGGTGCAGTCCTTTACTTTGTGGCCATCTCTGCCCATAAACAAGCCAAGCCCCACTTCCCCGTTTTCCAGAGGTTGATTGGAGATAAGATCTCAGGTGCTTTTGTGCTTTGAATCTTGATCCTCAGAGCTCAGCTTCCTGAGTAGCTAGGATTGCAGGCGTGAACTTCGAAGGTGAGTTGGGGGCTACAACAGAAAGTGTGTGCTGTACAGGTCTGGGTTTGAATCAGTTGGAAATGGACTTTGTCTCTTTATCTGCCTCTTGGGCAGTGCCATAGCCTAAGGGGACTCCACAACTTTAATTGCCTTAATTTCTGCCTTTAAAGGATCCCTTCAGACTTCAGATGATGAATGTAAGAAAACTCCTTGTGTTAAGACATAGAAGCCAGACACTAGTGGCTCATACCTGGAACCTAGCAACTCAGGAGGCTGAGAGCTGAGGATTGTAGTTCAAAGCCAGCCTGGGCAGAAACTTCTGTGAGATTCTTATCTCCAGTTAATCAACAAAAGCCTGGAAGTGAAGCTGTGGCTCAAATCATAACACACTAACGCTGAGCAAAAAAACTGAGGGATAGCACACCAGGGCTCTGAGGCCAAACCTCAGGATGGCACCCAAAGAAGAAAAAAAGCAAAGAAAACCTAGTGCACAGTGACAACCACTTAATTAAAAAGAGACAAATTAGACAAATACCTGTTGAAAGATATGCTTTTGACTTCTGGTGTCCTGGAGTGCTTGGCTGCTATGAAATCCAAACAATGCGTTCCATTGTTCCCAGCAAAACATACTATATATAAAACCATTGTTTATGGGCAGAGATGGCCACAAAGTAAGAAAAGTTTGCATTCCTCATCCTTAGGAAAATACTTTCCCCTTGAGCCCTGGCTAACCGAGTAGACCACACTCGAGGCAGGCAGGTAGGGATGCCCCCTCTCTGGCCACCAAAAGCCTCAGGAAGTTCTTAACCGTGCCTGCCCTTGGCAAGGAGACCTATTGAGAGTCAGCTTTCTCCTTTTTTTGAGGATGGAGAAATGCAATATGCAGAATTTACTCTTTGTGTCCCCCCTCAGAAACTATTTTATTCTTTATTAATGCCAAGATAAAAGGCTCACAAGGGTCTTTGACCTGTAAATGCCCAAGTAGGAAACTTTCGAAGCTGAAACCATGGAAAATGCACACACTTTCCCTAAAAGAAGAGAAAAAGAAAAAGGAATTTATCATTATATTGCTAAAAAAGTCCTCCAATAAAATAAACTTCCTATTTGTACATTCCACTTAAGGCAGGCTAAGCCTCTGCTCTCATTTAGCAAGTGAATTGCTGGGATTCCCATTTTGAAACAAAGGATGCCCACTCTTCACCCCCTCCACACCCCCAGTTTACCTGCATCTCCTGTCAGAGACTTGCTGAACCCTTCCTATTTATCCAAATGATTCAGCACTGTGGCTTGCCCCACCCAAACACAGGCTGATAAACTTTCAGTGTTGGGAGGTGGGAGTATGGTGGGAGATGTTTGGGTCACAGGGCAGAGCCTTCAGTAGATTAATGTCCTCTCTCAGGAGCCAGTGAGTACTCCAGTTCTAGAACTAATGATTTGTCCATAAGAGCCAGTTATTGGACAGATGGGCTGCTTCTGTGCTTTGTCTTTCCCATACATGCCCCTCACTGCTCTTCACACCCCCCTGTAAGCACACAGTACTTACTTTCTTACTGTGTTAGCTTGGGGTTTCCCTGAAGGAAAAGCCGGGCAGAAGGCTAATTGGCAGGAAGATGATTTAGGAGGTGATTCAAGGAAGGAGAGAATGCAGGGAAGTAAGATAGTTAAGAGGAAAACAGTCACTGTAAGGAACAGAAGGACCACCTGAGAAGCCCCCTTAACATCTTCCAGAATTTTCCTGAAAGACAGGAAACAGGCCCCTGTATCCATTAGCTCTTTCCCATTGAACAAAAAATCACTTGTTAATTTTTACAAAGGCTTGGGTCCACTCAACTTTTCTCACCCTCCTCCCTCTCCCCCCTCCCTCTCCCTCCCTCTTCTTCTTCTTCTTCTTCTTCTTCCTCTTCCTCTTCCTCCTCCTCCTCCTCCTCCTCCTCCTCCTCCTCCTCCTCCTCCTCCTCCTCCTCCTCCTCCTCCTCCTCCTCCTCCTCTCTTCTTCTTCTTCTTCTTCTTCTTCTTCTTCTTCTTCTTCTTCTTCTTCTTCTTCTTCTTCTTCTTCTTCTTCTTCTTCTTCTTCTTCTTCTGTAGGTCATGGGGCTTGAACTCAGCCTGGGTGCTGTCCCTGAGCTCTTCAGCTCAAGGCTACTGCCCTACCCTTGAGCCAAGCCCCACTTCCCGGTTTCTAGAGGTTAATTGGTGATAAGAGTCTCAGGTCCTTTTGTGCCAGGGCTGACTTTGAACCTTGATCCTCAGATCTTAGCCTCCTAAGTAGCTAGGATTATAGGCGTGAGCCACTGTGCCTGGCTCACTGTTATTCTTTATCTGTGACTATAAAATAAGCTGCCCCAAATTCTTCCATGCCTTAAACTCACAAACAAATAGTATTTCCCAGAGTCTTGTGGGTCACAAATGTAGTTGCAGCTGGGAAACTGGCTCAGGATTAGCTACAATAGTGCAGTCAAGCTTTTGTCCCAGATTTCTGCTATCCAATGCATGATGTGAGCTTGAGAATCTGCTCTCAAGATGGGGTACATAAATAGCTAATGGTAGGTAACCTTGGTTCCTCACTGGCTGTAGCAGTGGGGCTTATTTATTATCATACTGACATTTCATATTAAAGACATTTGATGTCTTTACTGCATTTTTGTTTGTTTGTTCGTTTTGCCAGTCCTGGCTTGAACTCAGGGCCTGAGCACTGTCCTTGGACTTTCTCAAGGCTAGAGTTCTACCACTTGAGCTTCAGCACCACTTCCGGCTTTTTTCTATGTATGTGGTGCCGAGGAATCGAACCCGGGTCTTCATGCATGCTAGGCAAGCACTTTAACCACTAGGCCAAACTCCTGGCCTCCTTTACTGCATTTTTTAGAAGTTAGCTTTTTGGGGAGGACCAAGAGGGATAGATAGAGATGGGGGGGGAACAGAAACCATTCTCTTATGACCTACTCAATAGTAATAAATAGCATAAAGTTATTGGTCACACAAGCCCATACATGCTTTGTAGAAACGATACAGATTGGTAGAAAGGGCTGCTATAGGTGAACATGTACTTAGACACCACAGACAGCCCAAAGTGAACCACGAAACCACATAGAACCATGTACGCCAGTAGGTTCAAATCACGCATGACGTCATGAGGCTGTGAGTCATGGAATCCCACACATTTACTCAGGCTGCTGCCTTCATGCCTCCCTCTACCAACACCAATCATTCCCTTGGCTCCTCAGGTGGAACCCAGGAAGACGTCCAATTAAACAAAGAGCTCAGAAAATACGGATGGGCAAGGCTGATCTAGAATTGTGTAATTACAGGCACAATAGATGATCTGAACCTGGCACATGTCTTGGGTTGATTACCTCATTTAAAAAGCTTAGTTTTATCTGGCAAAAAAAAAAAAAAAAAAAAAAAAGCTTAGTTTTTTTTATTTTCTTTCACCCCTAAGCTACAGCACAGAGAAGCCAATTACGTGTCTGCCTGCCTTGAACAGGGGAACAGAACAGTTTAAGGGCTCAGTTTTTACTGAATGGGACAATCTGCAACTCTAAAGAAAACTCGTCTGTGTTACTGTAAGATTAATTTGGGTTTAAGTCTCCTTTACATTTCCGCTGACTTCTTCTAACTGTAAGGGCCATAGAGCTTGCTGAGTACAGGCTCCAAATCATGAATTTTTTTTTTTTTTTGAAGTTCATCTAAGCAAGTCATTTGGGTAGGTGTAGATAAAAAGGATTTCCACTCCTGGAATATGTCACAGAACCCTTGATCCTAAAGACAATAAACTGCTGAATGCCATTGGTTCAAATCTATGATCAATCCCTTCATCCCCACAATTAACATGTTCTCATTCTTTTCCTAACAAAAAATTGGATATACATCCTAAAACTACTGAGAATGACAATGTGATACAGTTCCAATCAGGGAATTTTATGGGAAGCCTACAGTAGTTACGGGTTCTGCGTTCCTGATACACTCATGGATCCTACCATTTGTTTCCTCCCTGGCTAGCAAGCAGAAGAGTGATTGGAGTTGGAGCTCAAGAAGCCAAGCCACCACCCTATCCTGGAAGAAGGCCAAGAGAAATCAAAGAGCTTTTGAGTCACCAAACCCCAGGCATTGGTTAGCTCTCTATTTGCGTAGAAAAGAAGTCCCTCTGTGGCTTCTTTTATTGCTATTCTGTTTTCTGTTACATGTAGTTGAACTGAATTCTTTGTGTGCGTGTGTGCGTGTGTGCGTGTGTGTGTGTGTGTGTGTGTGTGTGTGTGTGTGTGTGTGTGTGTAGGTCATGGGGCTTGAACTCCGGGCCTGGGCGCTGTCCCTGAGCTCTTCAGCTCAAGGCTACTGCCCTACCCCTGGAGCCACAGATCCACTTCTTTTTTTTTTTTTTCCTTCTAGTAATTAATTGGAGATAACTGTCTCACAATCTTTTCTGTCCATGATGGCTTTGAACCTCAATCCTCAGATCTCAGCCTCCTGAGTAGCTAGGATTATAGGTATGAACTACTGTGCCTGGCTTGAATTGAATTCTTTTTTTTTTTTTTTTTTTTTTGCCACTCCTGGCTTGAGCTCAGTGCCTGAGCACTGTCCTTGGGCTTTCTCAAGGCTAGAACTCTACCACTCGAGCCTAAGCACCACTTCCAGCTTTTTTCTATGTATGTGGTATTGAGGAATCGAACCCGGGTCTTTGTGAATGCTAGGCAAGCACTCTACCACTAGGCCAAACTCATGGCCCTGAATTGAATTCTTAATGAACATAGACCACAAGATATTTTTAGATCAACCCTAATAAAGTGATTAATTTGGTGTTAAATAAATAAACTTTATTATCTTCAAAAAAGTTAGTTTGAAAGTTTCAAATTGGCAAAGACCATCATTTTTGATGATCTAAAGAAATTTTAGTCTCATGATGATCTTAACACTATTGCACATGGATTTTTGTTGTATTTTTCCATTCCTTTCAACAATCAAACTGGCCCACCCAGCCAGAGGACTGGGTTCTTTATTGAAAGAAGGGGAATCACAGATGGCTGGTCCTTGATACCACATGCCCTCCCTACTCTATACCTACTTTATAGAAGTGTCTGCTGACCCCTTCTTTGAAACTAAGTAACCTGTTGGTGTAGTTTGGATATGGCCTTTTCCAAAACTTTCACTACTCATTGTGGCAGTGTTGAGAGTACTTCGAGTCACAAAGCATTTCACTCACAAATACATTAATGTCCTCTCTCAGGGGAGAGTGATTTTTTGTTTTCACAGATCCGGGATACTTTGCATGGGTTTCTATGAAGTAGGGTACTTTCGTTTTTCTTTTGTTTTCTCTTTCACACATGCTACTTTGCTATTCTCCAATCTTCTCCTTCTATGGCATGCCATCTGGTTCTTGCTAGATTTGGCATCCCAAGTATGAACTTTCCTACCTCCAGAATCATAATCTTTAGTTTAAAAATGACTCATCTTTGGTATTGTTGTAGTCACAGAAAAAAGGATTAAGACATTCATTACATTCTCTCTAAACTGAACCTTTCCTTCTGGAACCTACATATATATTTCTTACATATTTCTTCTTCGTCTTTGTCTTCGTCTTTTTGCCAGGCTTGGGGCTTGAACTCAGGGCCTGGGCACCATCCTTGTGCTTTTTCAAGGCTAGAGCTCTATGACTTGAGCCACAGCATCACTTCCAGCTTTTTCTATGTGTGTGGTACCGAGGAATTGAACCCGGGTCTTAATGCATGCTAGGCAAGCACTCTACCACTAGGCCAAACTCCTGGCCTGCATATTTCTTTTCAGACTATGTACATAACATTTGTTTCCTCATGTGGATTACAAGCTCCATGGGGGTCAGGAGCTGGGTTGATTATATTTGTGCCTGTGTCTTGGTCCTCAAAGGAAAAACAAGGTAAGGGGAAATGTAATGTCCACACTGTGTTTCAAGGAAGTCCCTGAGAAGTTCAAGTGACAGCTCTCCGCCCAAGGACTTACAGAATTTCAAGACCATCAGAGATGGCACCCACAGTGCCCAGGCCCCAAGTTAAAGCCCTAGTACCAGCATGTGCGTGTAAACGTACAGGTACTAACATGCTAAATTTAAGTGATAAAGGAAAATTCAAGATTTGTTGAGCGGCTGAATATCTTTAGTGGAAGTTGGCAATGTTATGGAAAAGAATGAATCGATAACTTACCATGTGTCCAGAGCTAGTTTTCCTTAGTAGTGAGCTTTGTTAGACCGTTGTACCCAGAAATACCAAGAGTTTATTATATATGTTTGTTACTTTAAAATGTTTTATTTTTGTCAATCATGGGGCTTACACTCAGGCCTCTGCATTGTTCCTGAGCTTTTATTTTGCTCAAGGCTAGTACTCTACCACTTTGAGTTAAATCTCCACTTCTGAGGGGTTTTTTGTTTGTTTGGTTGTGGTTTTGGTGATTAATTGGAGATAAGAGCCTTAAATCCCTTCTTCCAGGATTGGCTTCAAACTGCCACCCTTAGTGCTCAGCTTCCTGAGTAGTTAGGATTACAGTCATGAGTCTCCAGTGCCTGGCTTGCTTGTTACTTATTTAATTTTTATTTACCTATTTAATATTTTATTTCTCATCACAGGCCTCTGGGAAACTGGGTATGTCTAGAGATGACAACATCCCATTAGAGTCTGAGCCAGTCAAGAGAATGTCTAGGGGCAATAGGCTAGGTTTCAACATCTTTTTTTTTTTTATTGTAATTAGTAAAAGGGTTACATGATATTTGCCAGATAGAAGGTGCATTAATTCACATACATTGATACCCTTTCACATGTCTTGGTACCCATTACCCTCCCCCCCCACACCCCCACCCGTCTTGGTTTTCCCCCTTCCCTATCAAATTTCAAATATCGAAATACAAATAAATTCAATATATCAGATAACAAAGTGAGATACTATAACAATGAGATAACCAAGGGACAGCAAAGGAGATGAGAGACAACATAGTACATTAAGGACAACAATCATTCATTATATGGCTTTTGTTTCAATATCCTGGAGGTCCTTTCAATTAGCTTAGGTTTCAACATCTTTTAGCTACCTTAAGCAGGGGAAAATACTGTCATGCATTGTGAAAAGTAAGCCTTTCTAACTGCTTTCTTGTGTAATTTTTTTTGTGACAGGACCTAGGCATGGTTCCTGGGCTTTTTCTGCTCAAGGTTAGTAATCTATCATTTGAGCCATAGCTCTACATTTGGTGCTTTGGTGGTTAACTGAAGTTAAGAGTCTCATAGACTTTCTTACCTGGGCTGGCTTCAAACTTCAGTGCTCAGAACTCAGCCTCCTGAGTAGTTGCCTGTAGATGCATCTACATCTGGTACTGAGCTCAAGGCTCATATTCTGAAGAGGTAAATACAGACGGGAAACTATCTCTTTATACTGGTGACCAAGTACATATCTGAAGGGCCTGGAGTGATACTTCAGTCCTAGATAAAGGTTCTGCTTGTTAGGGTACAATAATCATTTGGCCTTTTCCAAGAAGTGCTATTCCCCTTCTAAGTTCTATACAAATCTGAAGGTGAGAATTCAAGATAAATCATTTTTAGACCATGAAAACCCAAGTAGGAAGATAAACAAAAGTGAAATTTAATAATTCTCACAAAAACCTAAAATTAAGCTAGGGGTGGTAGTACATGGTTGGAATCCTACCACTTGGAAGGCAAAGGCAGGAGGATTGAAAGTTCAAGGCCAGCTTGTACTTCATAGCCTCTACCTCAAAAACCAAAACAAAAACAAACTTGAAAATGTAATACCGGCATGGAAAATATATTGCCATTTGCTTATTCTACCTCTTTCCTCTAAGCACCTGCTATAATGAGAAGAGCTATGAACAACTGCTGCCTACCTGCAAGTCTTTGAACCCACACATCTGAACTTGAGAGATGTAGGTAGGAAGTAGGATAAGAGAGAAGTGGAGTCAGGGATCTGATGGAAGCTGCCCCTTCAGACAGAGGTTACACATTATGGAAGATGGAGATGAATGGTTTTGGTAATCATAGGTTAGCTAGGGATGAAGTTTCTGGAATGTTTGGATGCATATATATCCTGATTGGCTCTCTTATTCAAGAGACTTAATTATAACGAGTAATTTTATAAGTTGCTTCATTTTCTACTGGAATTAGGATGTTCATACTAAATAAGTTAATCGTATTTTAAATTAGTGAATAAAATTAATTAAAAGGAGCTGGGCACTGGTAGCTCCCCACACCTCTAATTCTAGCTATTCAGGAGGCTAAGATCGGAGGAGTGAGGTTTCAAGCCAAAGCAGGCAAGAAAGTCCCCAAGAGAGACTCTTATCTCCATTTAACCACTTAAAAACGGAAAGTTTTGAGCTATAGCTCAAATAGTAGAGCACTAGCTTTAAGCACAAAGGGGATTAGGGATAGCACCTGGGCCTTGAATTCAAGAACTGGGACTGGCCAAAAAAATCATAATAATTGAAAGGATATGAAAGATAAAATCATCTTATCATTAGTCATCACCCCCTTTTTTTTTTTTGCCAGTCCTGGGCCTTGAGCTCAGGGCCTGAACACTGTTCTTGGGCTTTCTCAAGGCTAGAACTCTACCACTTGAGGCACAGCACCACTTCTGGCTTTTTTCTATGTATGTAGTACTGAGGAATCGAACCCGGGTCTTCGTGCATGCTAGGCAAGCACTCTACCACTAGGCCAAACTCCCGGCCCAATCACCCATTTTATTTTATTTAATTTTTTTGTCAGTCCTGGGGCTTGAATTCAGGCCCTGAGCTGTCATTGGGCTTTCCTCAAGGTTGGCACTCTACCAAGTGAACCACAGCACCACTTTCAGCTTTTTTCTACAGAGGAATGGAACGTGGGTCTTCATGCATGCTAGGCAAGTACTCTACTACTAGGCCAAACTCCCAGCCCTTCATCATCCATGTTAAAAAGTAGATGTATACGTACATATACTCTTGATTTTAATGATTTTAATGTATTAGAGAATACCCTCAAACTATGAGGAAAATAATATTTTAAAGTAAATTGGTAATACTTCTCCAGTGCTTTTAGAAACTTTTTTTTGTACCAAGGTTTGAACTCAAGGTCTTGTGTTTAGCCATTCTGTTAGCTTGGCTTTTTGCATGGACTTTTCTGCCTGGGCTGACTTTAAGCTATGATCCTCTGGATCCCAGCCTCCTGAGGAGTAGGGATTTGTGGATGAGAGCCTCCAGCTCCATTAGAGAAAAGACTCTGAGAGGCCAGGAGCATGGCCTAAAGAGAGAGTGCTTGCCTAACATGCACGAAGCCCTGGATTCAATTCTGTAGTACCACATACACAGAAAAAGCCAGAAGTGGTGCTGTGGCTCAAGTGGTAGAGCATTAGCATTGAGAAAATCCAAGGACAATGCCTAGGCCCTGAGTTCAAGCCCCAGCACCAGCAAAAATCAAACAACATAACAAAGCAAAACACAACACAACAAAACCAGAATGAGGAAAGTCTGAAAGGCTACTGATTAGATATCCATCACAGAAGGTACCCATCATGAGCACTGATCAGAAAATATTAGACATAGAATAAACAAATCCAAAGTACAGAATTATACAACTTTCTTATTTTCTCCATCACTTACAACCAAGTCAGTAAGTTTAGATCCAGAGAGGAGATGTTGTCTTTGCCAGAGACAAAATTACTTTTGAACACTACTTGAAAAAAAAAAAACCCAATAGGCCAGAATACTTGTCAAGAATCTGTGATCTTATAGTTATTGGTGTATGTGCGTGTGTATGTGTGTGTGCGTGGTGGGAAGGAGGAGTTGGGGTGCTCTCATGTTGAACCACACTCCAGCTCTTCTTTTGCTCTGGTTTTGGGAAGAGTTTCCCTGTTTTACTGTGTATCATGCATAATGATACTGACTCTTGACACTGTGGTGTTTACATATGGAGAAAAGTTGAACAAGCACCACTCATTTACTAGGACAGTTGGGGCACAGGAGCAGATTTCAATAGGAGCAGAGATTATGTCTTTGTGAGCACAAATTTGATTAAGAGGCATTCCTTGTGCACATTTGTGGGACTAAGCAGGAAGCCAAATGCTTAACTTCACTATAACCATTTTCGCAGCATCCTTGAGGAAAAAGCAGCCTGCCACCATTTGGATAAACAATATCTGTGAGTGATGGAGGACAAAAAGCTAAGAGCAGGAAAGCAATGGGCACTAGATGGGTGTAAAACATGCATGCAATTCCAGGGACCAGAATGTGCAAAAAAGGAATAGAATTATGTGCCTGCTCATACCCAGAAAACTTCCCACAGCCTTGGACTCAAGGAATTCACAATAAATACAGTGGATAATGTTTGTGTTAACTTAGAAGTAAAAGAACATGACCTGAGTGCCTGTGGCTCATGCCTTCATTACTCAGGAGGCTGAGATCTGGAGATCATGGTTCAAAGCCAGCCTAGGAAAAAAAGTCTATGAGAGTTTCTTCTTTCTCTTCCCTTCCCTTCCCTTCCCTTCCCTTCCCTTCCCTTCCCTTCCCCTTCCCTCCCCTTCCCTCCCCTCCCCTCCTCTCCCCTCTCCTCCCCTCCTTTTGTTGGTCACAAGGTTTAACTCTAGGCCTGGGCATTGTCCCTGAGCTCTTCAGCTCAAGGTTAATGCTCTACCACTTGAGCCAGTGTCACTTCTGGTTTTCTGGTGGATAATTGGAAGATAAGAGTCTCACAGACTTTCATGCTTGGGCTGGTTTTGAACCTCAGATCTCAGCCTCTTGAGTAGCTAGGATTATAGGCGTGAGGTACAGGCACCTGCATTTTTATTATCTTTAAGTAGTTGTACAAAGGAGTTGCCATCTAACAAAGCAGTTTGTGAATACAGGACATCCTGATCCATGGCACTCCATTCCACATTCCCACCCACTCCTCTGGACCCACCCCTTCCTTTACTTTTCTTAATTTTGTAGTATATACATTGAATTCTTGGCTGTATTCTTCCTTTCCTTCTCTTCATTCATCTACCCCCTCTCCCCTTGATCTCACCTCACCTCTTGCAAGAAGCCATTTCTGGTGCTTATTTTGTTGGGCTTTGCCTTTGCCTTTGTAAGGAATTATACTATTTTAGTTCTTCCTTGAATCTACCATGTTTCAATTAATACATTTGTATATACCTGAATAACACCCAACATGTGTATTTATATGTTTATAGGCTATGAGGGAAACCATACAAACTTTCCCTCTCTGAGCCGGCCTTATTTCACTTAATATAACTTTGTAAGTCTTTCCGTTTCTTTACAAATGGCACAATATCATTTTTAAATGGATGAGTAAAATTATATCAGAACACATTCTTCTTCTTCTTCTTCTTCTTCTTCTTCTTCTTCTTCTTCTTCTTCTTCTTCTTCTTCTTCTTCTTCTTCTTCTTCTTCTTCTTCTTTTTGTAGATCATGGGCCTTGAATTCTGGGCCTGGGTGCTGTCCCTGAGCTTTTCAGCTCAAGGCTAATGTTCTACCACAGGACTCATAGCACCACTTCTGGTTTTCTGGTGATTAATTGGAGAGTCTCAAAGACTTTCCTTCCAGTGCTGGCTTTGAACTTTGATCCTCAGATCTCAGACTCCTAAGTAACTAGAACAAAGTACTTTCAAATAGAAAATACAGATCTGAAAATTCATGCATCGCTTTAGAACTCTGCAAAACTACCTCAGACTCTCTTCTAGAATACTATAAACCATGTTTATAAATTAGAAACAGGAAAACACAGCATATCAATGAAAGCAACAGGCAACAGTTGAACTTAGAGATACTATATGCTTATAGGTAAAAGAGCTTCCACTCAGCCTGTTAGGGCAACCAGTTAGACATACATAGCAATAGGCCTGCTGATAGAGAGGAAGGTTAGTGGTAACAAGGAAAGCTTCAAAGACTACAATGGTCTGGATACTCGACAGGAGCCGGCACTCTGCCACCTTAATAATCCCCCGGAAATCACATCATTATGAAATTGTTTTCTATAATGGTGGCTTGAGTCATCAAGGAAGACTTTAAATCCTGTTTAGTATTCTCTGTTTTCAAAAGCAGGAAATGTGTTGGGGTCAGGGGACTGAATAATGCATTTTAGAGTTTTATAGGTAACATTTGGTTGTGCTCACATTTTACATATTCCCCATGTACTAAAATCTAACTACTCAGTGGCTTATTCTTGACCAATAAAATGCTTTTCTAATAATGATCAATTGTTACTTTCATTAAACATGGTTAATTTTTTTTTTTTTTTAAAGCTGGGTGCTGGTGGTTCAAGCTTGTAATCCTAGCTGCTCAGAAGTTGAGATCTGAGGATTACAGTTTGAAGCTAGCCATGGAAGGAAAGTCTATGAGACTCATCTCATCTTCAATCAGTGACTCAGAGAAAAGCCTAAAGTGGGGTTGTGGCTCAAGTGGTAGAGTGCTAGCCTTGAGTAAAAGAAGCTCAGGGACAGTATCCAGGCTGAGTTCAAACCCCAGGATCAGTGCACACACACACACACAATTTTTTAAAAAGTAGATTATATTTTCCAAATATCCTCACAACTACTTTAAAACATTGGTGGGGCAGCATTTAGGTGGTATTAATACAGATGGAGAGAGGATGGCAAGAACAAAGCCATCAGTAGAGTGGCATGAATATGTGGTAATCAGAGATTTTATCTTGGCAGGAAGAGGCAGACCCAGTAGACAAGGTCATGGGGCCGAGAGAATGTGAGAAAATGGAAATGATGCCATGCTCTTCTTCAGTTGATGCATTACCATTCCATAAACATATTCAGGATCCGGGGAAGGGCTGTACTGGTATGGTTTTGGGAGAAAGAACACCATCTTTATCTACTGGCTTCTGTGGTATTTACTACATCTAAAATGAAGGATTCTGCCTTTAAATGTTGCCTGGAAAAAACACAATATCCTGCTTTCTTTTATTCATTCATTTGAACCAATTATTGCTATCATGGTTTCATGTGCATTCTTCCCAAACCATAATGATGTAAGACTTATAGACTATGGTAAAAGTTGGATTTTTTTTTTTTAAGGCAGGCAATTTTGTGAAGCAAATGGTAGTAATCTGAGCCACTTTTTGGTTTCTGAAGATTTCATCTCTTCACAGGATGATTTCAGGCTCCACACAATTTTCTACCTGGAGTCTAACATCCTACCATTCAAAAATCCTATGTTCTATCTCGCATGTGTAGAGAATGGGTTGCAGAAAATTTAAAAAGACATTTTTTTCCGTTTCCTTTCCCTACTTCCATGGAGTCAGAGAATCTTTCTTTATAATTAGTTTGAAGAATCATGGGGGAAAAGTTACCATCATTTCAAGTAAATACATGCTTCCCTTAGGAATTTATACTAAAATGTGTATTTATTTTCAAAAACCAAATAATATGAATATATGAAATGCAATACTTGGTCAACCCAATGGCCTAACCAGTCTGTGGTTTCCAAGTTTCACAGTACTCTATTACTGTTGGTCTCAGGAGTTTGGGGATGCATTTCTGACTCCCCACTTTCTTTGAGCTTTCTCAGGCTAGCGCTCTACCACTTGAGCCACAGCACCATTTCCAGCTTTTTCTATGTATATGGTACTGAGGAATTGAACCTGGGTCTTCGTGCATGCTAGGTAAGCACTGTACCACTAGACCAAACTCCTATGCCACCCCCCGACTTTTTATTACTGAAATATGCATTTATCATTCACAAACTCAATCTTTCCTGAACTTATTTATATTATTAGCTTATATCAAGTACAGGAACAAGGAGACCCACAAAAGCAAGGTCACTATACCATGAAATTGTAACAAGGGGAATGAACAATTGGGATAATTTCATATACTGTAGTTGTTTGCTTGGTCACAAGTATCGTTCCTCTCATACATAACACACTTACTCAATCTCTACACTCTGCCTGCCCAAAGCTTCATCCAAACAAAGCACCTACTGAAAGTCCAGGATTATGCAATGTACATTAGAACCATTTGCCATCTATAAGTCTGTGGTTGTCAGTTCTAAGATGGCCTCCCGAGTGGTTCTGCCTCTTGGTACTGGTGGTTTTATGTTATCTTCTCTCCTTGAATAATCCACTTTGACGATCAGAACATGACAATACCACAGGGAGTCATTTTAGTGACTAAGCGGCATATGCAAGACTTTGATCTTTCTGTCTCTCTCTGTTTTAAGTTGCCATGTTGAGAAGGATCACATGGCAAAGAACTGAGTTGACTTGCAGCTAACAACTAGCAGGAATTGGAGCCTGCAGCCTGAGAATTATAGACATTTGCACAAAATAATATACCTTTAAAGAACTAGATGAATTATAGCAAATTCAGAAATAACTATTCCCATGATTATTATGTTGATTATATGATGTTATACTAAAGAACAACAAGCAATGAGTATAAAATCTCATACATATATCAGTAAAAAAGATTCATCCTCATAATCAATTTATGACAATATTTTCTTTGTAAAAAGTGGCGATGTTTCATATGCATTCATCCACTAATGGTATCATTACTTTTTTTTTTTTACAGTCCTGGGGCTTGAACATGGGGCCTGTGCACTGTCCTTGGATACTTTTACTCAAGGCTAGCACTCTGCCACTTGAACCATAGTGCCACTTCGGGCTTTTACTGTATATGTGATACCACAGAATTGAATACAGGGTTTCATGCATGCTAGGCAAGCACTTTCTACCACTAGGCCACGTGTCCAGCCTGGCATCCTTGTATTTTTAAAGGCTGTCAAGTAACCTATAACAGAGAACAGCCTCATTGCATAGCCTTTTTTTTTTTTTTTTTTTAAAGGGCTCATGTGCAAAAGGCTTGGTCCCTAATATACCAGTGTTCAGAGGGGGCTTTGGACTTTTTTTTTCCTTTTCTTTTGCCAGTCCTGGGGCTTGATCTCAGGGACTGGGCACTGTCCTTGGGCTTTGTCAAGACTAGCACTGTACCACTTGAGCCACTTCTGGATTTTTCTGTGTATGTGGCACCAAGGAATCAAACCCAGGGCTTCATGTATACTATGCAGGAAACTCTACAACTCTCCCAGCCAGAGGGGTCTTTGGGAATTAAGTGTCTCATGAGGCTTCTGACTTCATCAACAGACCAACCCATTGGTTCAAAACTTTACAGCTTTTAGTAGGAAGTGGGAAAAATGTTAGGCAGTGGGGCCTTGTTGCAGAAAGGAAAAAATAAACTGAAAGCTGAATTCAGACAGCTTCAGAAATACCATGAAAATGTTCTGCTGTTTTAATACTAATACTGAGGTCTAGGAGTGATGTTAACTGGCCAGGGGCTACTGTATGAAAGCAAGAGAGAGAGAGAGAGAGAGAGAGAGAGAGAGAGAGAGAGAGAGAGAGAGAGAGAGAGAGAGAGAGAGAGAGAGAGAGGAGAGGGAGGGAGGGAGGGAGGGAGGGAGGGAGGGAGGGAGGGAGGGAGGGAGGGAGGGAGGGAGGGACAGAGAGGCGGGCAGAGAGAGAGAGAGAGAGACAGAGACAGAGAATAAAAGAAAATCCTGCCAACCACAAAGCTGAGCTTAGCACATTTTCCCCGAGTCAAACCTTCAGAGATCTGAGTCTTGGTTCACAAGTGTGATAAATCCTTGGGGTAAATCTTTCAGAATGAAGAGACAACAAATTTAGGACTCTCCACAATTCATCATGACTTCACCTTAACTTGAATATATCAGCAAAAATACAGCCATTCTAAATAGGATCATGTTCACAGATTCCACTGATTTGATGGCCTAGGGGACTATTGAGAACGTGAGTTTAGATTAATAACTGACCTTTATAGATTTGTGTTCTAAGAGGTGGGAAAGAATATTCTGGTGGTGAGCTTTTGAAAATAGGAATGGGGGCCGGGAGTTTGGCCTAGTAGAGTGCTTGCCTAGCATGCACAAAGACCTGGGTTTGATTCCTTGGTACCATATACATAGAAAAAAGCCAGAAGTGGTCCTGAGGTTCAAGTGGCAGAGCTCTAGCCTTGAGAAAAGCCTAAGGACAGTGCTTAGGCCCTGAGCTCAAGCCCAGGACTGGCAAAAAAAAAAAAAAAAGAAAGAAAAAAGAAAAGAAAAGTAGTAATGGGTTCTTGCTGCAGGATCTGAAACTTCAGAGAGCACAGTCCATCTTCCTTCCTACCATACTCCTTCACAATAAAGACAATCACTTAATTCATATCTTGGAAAGTGACATGTCTGCATTTAGTGCAATTGTTTTTCTGTTAATTACCTTCCCCATTTTTCTCACAGAGGAAGGCTGACAGCCCAAGACCAGAGCCCAAATTCTGAATTGTTGAAGTTTCCTTAGGATCAGAAAGAACAGTCACTGTAGGTTGATGAGAGTAGTCAAACTCTTGAAGTAGAGTGAGCTTTGATCCAATCCTTGTGTGTGTGCATATGTGTGTGTGTGTGTGTGTGTGTGTGTGTGTGTATGCCAATCTTAGGGCTTGAACTTAGGGCCTGGGAGCCGTCCCTGAGCTTTTGTGCTTAAGACCAGCACTCTACTACTTGAGCCACAGCTCTACTTCTTTTATGGTAGCTAACTGGAGATGAGTCTCATGACTTTTTCCTGCCTGGGCTGGCTTCAAACCAGATCTCAGCTTCCTAGTTAGCTAAGATTACAAACGTGAGCTACTGACCCAGTCTTCTTTACCATGAAATCTCTCACCCTCATTTCACTCCTGGATGCAAGAGTATGTAGTACTACTATTCCTGAGAATTTTGTAATAAAACAGGTTCTCTGTTTTCCCCAAAGCCAGCTCCGTCTGACACTACCTCTTTTCTGCTATGTCAATTTCTAGTCACCGATCTATGTTCCACACTGCTAAATTTTGTTTTCTCATTTGCTGTTTTTTGTCCCTAATATGTGATTTCTGTTAATGTGAGTATTCATCATGCATACATCTCCATTTATTGTGGGTTCAGTGAAGCTTTAGACTAATGTCAGGTGAATATATTAATTTGATGTCTCAACCTGGAACTCCAAGTTTAAAGTGAAAGCAATCAATGGAACTATGAGGATTTTTTTCTTTTCCTTATAGCAATAAGCTGCTGAGGTGTAGGCATGAAATAGGCAGATAGATTAAAATTAGGTTTGCATTATACCAAGTCAGACACAGAAAGGGTAAAGTAGCAGAATGTTGTACTTGCAAGCCTGTTGTTTTAGCCTTTGGTAGTACTAGGACAGGTGTTCTACCACTTGAGCCATGCTCCTAGACCTTTTTACATCAACTATTGAGACAGTCTCATATTTATGCGCATACTTAGGGCTGAGATTTTTCTAGTTAAGTGCTGTATAACTTGGATGACAGGTGCATGCCATCATGTTCAGCATTTTATTGGTTGAGATGGGAGCTTCATGAAGAGATGGACTATTATTCCCCTTCACTGACTATGGTCTGCCTTTCAATGTTAACAACCAGCTAATCGAAGTGAAGCTTTGTGACTTCCTAGCCTAGGTTAGAAAAAGTTACATAGTTTCCCCTGGCCCTCTTGAAGAAGCTAGCCATAATGTAGGCATCTAGTTGTTCTAAGACTACCATGCTACAGAAATGTGATGTACTCTGGCTGACAGGAAGTCCCCATTAGAACTCCTGCCAAATGTGAGGCGTGTGAAACTCCCTTGGACATGATTAACCATACAGATAGCTGCTTCGTTGATACTGTGAGAAACAAAATTGCCGAGTTTAACCATGCCTCAATTCTTGACCTAAATAATTTGTAACATATGATAAAATGTCTGTGAGTTACAAGTTTTGATCATTCAACTGAACCTCTCACATGAACCACTGACCCATATTCTACTTGCCTTCAGACTTAACATGTGCAAATCTGAGTTCTAGAAAGTTCTCTCATAAGTGTTCTTCCCCAGCTCAATTAAAGGCAATTCAATTCTTCTAGTTACTTTTGGCACTGCCAGCTTTTCTTCTGTTCTCCTATACCTAATATCTAGTATTCAGGCAATCCCACTGGCACCATCTTCAAAAGATTTCAGTCATTTATCTCCACCTTTACGGCTACAAACCAGGTCCAAACCACTGCCTTCTCTCACCTGAATCAGGCGATAGACTCCTTTCAGGTATCACTCAGCTACTTTGGGTAGTCGTCAGTCTATTCAGCCAAGTTGCTCAAGACATCCTGTAAAAATGCCAATCAAACTGTATCCCTCCTCTGCTCAGATTCCTTTCCAGCAATCCTCCATCTCAGTGAAGAGTAACCAAATGTCAAAGGGCCTCTGTGCCTCACCCCACCCCGCTGTATTTATCTCCTACTTCTCTTGCACTCAGCTATGATGGCTCTTCCTGCTCCTTAAAGTAGATAGGCATGGGCCTGTCTGCTAGCCACTACCTCTGTTGGAATGACCTTTCCCAAAGGTTTCTGTGGTCAGATTCTCTTTCAGATATTATTCCAACAGGACTTTCTCCAAAAGGTGACACCACATCTATTTCAACCCTTCAGATATCTTGTAACTCATCCTTGGCTTTATTTCCCTTCTTGGCATATATCACTGTCTAAATACACTTACATTTTATTTACTTATTTACTGCTCACTTTCTTTGGCTGAATGTTACATAGTACAAGCCAAGCCTTTTTGTCTAATTTGTTCATTGCTAATTACACTTATGCTGTGTACCTGGAGATCCTCAAGCCATACTTACTGAGTGACACAGGATCTCAGTATACCATCCCAATCAAAGAAAAAAATATGGGGCCAGGAGCATAGCCTAGTGGTAGAGTGCTTGCCTAGCATGCACGAAGCCCTGGGTTTGATTCCTTGGTACCACATATTCAGATAAGCTGGAAGTGGTGTTGTGCCTCAAGTGGCAGGGCACTAGCCTTGAACAAAATGTGTCCAAGGACAGTGCCCAGGCCCTGAGTTCAAACCCCAGGACTGGTAAAAAAGAAAAAGAAAAAAACATGGCAAAAAAAGGGAAGGGGTGCAGCTAAAGCAAATGCAAACAAACAAGAGTTCTGATTAGTTTTCATGTAGAACATTTTTCAGTTATTTATTCACAATTTTCTCCTTGCATTCGTGATGAATAAATATCCGGGTCAGCAAAGGAGTGAATTCATTTCTCAAGGTTCCATCTTCTTAGGATGCTCTTCCTTGGATTTCACATCTCTGTTGTCCTGGAGTCCTAACAGAACAGCATCTGCCTCCAGGAGAGTTGTGTCTGTGGTTCCCCCCAGAAACCTAGACGTGAGCTCAAGATCCAAGAGCCGCAGGCGGACCCTGGTGTCCTTCTGGTATTTCCTAGATGGTAAGAAAAAAAAAATTCGTTAATTCTGTATATCATAACATGAACAGCTGTTTACATTAATGCTGTATCTGAGAAATATGAGCCTTTGACATAAAAGCAATTTTGCTATATCAAAACTGTTTACCTTGCAGGGCGCTGGTGGCTCATGCCTGGAATCCTAGCTACTCAGGAGGCTGAGATCTGAGGATGTGGTTCAAAGCCAGTCTGGGCACTAAAAAAGTCCGAGAGACTCTATCTCCAATTAAACAACAGAAAAGTGGCGCTGTGGCTCAAGTGGTAGAATGCTAAGCTTCAGCTGAAGAGCTCAGGGTCAGCGCCTAGGCCCAGAATTCAAGCCCATAACTGACAAAAAAAAAAAAAAAGCTTACTTTCAAGTTGCCATTGAAGATGGTATAATCTTTAAACCTTTTAATTTCATTCTTTGTATTTCAAACATATTTGTTCTGAAAATTGTCTTTGTGTGTGTGCGTGTGTGTGTGTGTGTGTGTGTGTGTGTGTGTGTGTGTGTGTGTTAGTAATGAGGTTTGAACTCCAGGCCTCATGATTACTAGATAGGTATTTTACCACTTGAGCCAAACTCACTGCTCTTTTTGCTTTATTTTCCTCATAGGATCTCATATTGTTGCTCAGGCTAGCCTGGGCCATATGCTACCTATATCGCCTGTGCAGAAGAGATTATAGAAATGTACCACTAATTCTGGATCTCCATTTAAAGAATGTCATTCATATATAAAAGATAGTAGACAAAAGGAAAAAAAAAATCAGGTACATATTTTCTCCTAGAACTAATACCTCCTTTTGAAGTAAAGTAAGATCTTACAAAAACAACATAAATAAAAGTCTTGATTGAAGACATGGCTCAAATGGTAGATCTCTAGCTATACGGGCAAAAATGTTAAGAAAGAGCATGAGTCTGCAGGTTCAAATCCCAGCACAAACATATATAGCTAAAAATTTAAAGTGTTCTCACCACAAATAGATAACTATATGAAGTATAGCATATGCTATTTAGTCCGCAACAAATACATTTTTCAGAATACTACTATGTTATATATAGTAAACGTAAATAATTCAGATTTGTCAATAACAAATATACAGGAGGTAGCAGTGAACAAACAAAACAAACAAACAAAACCCCCATAAATTATGGGGAAAATGTAGTATTGGCTTAACATACATATGATGACTCAATTTGGACAATGAAATATTTAAATATTTTATGCCACTAAATGAAAAACTGATATTCATTTGCTTTTTTTTTTTGCCTTGATTACTTTAAAAGTTTAGTATCAACCTTACAGAAATGCAGGAGAATGAAAATATTGCTTCTGGTCAAAAACTACAAATCTTTAAAGAACTAAGTATATACTTCAAGTACTGTAAGTCTGTCTGTTTATGCACACATGCTTGCCAGCCCCAAACCTCATGAATCCCATACAAGCTCTATGACTGCCCACTAATTAATATTTAAGATGATCTTACACATATAGAAAACAAAAAAGCAAGTTCTAAGAAAAGTTACTAGAAAACGATCATAGTAGGCCATATAATTAATTGCTTATACAATTTTGAAAGAATTTGTAAATAGTTCTTCAAAAAATACCTAGGCTATTGGAACGTTTAAAAACGCTATTTTTCTCTCTAAACGTAAATGTCCTTTGATAAAATCTGGAAAGTAATGAGAATAATGAAGTTAGTCACATTTTCCTTTCATAAAATCTAGGAAATAATGAAGTTAGTCACTTTTCTAGTCACATCCTTCTACATGTGTTTGTGTGCTTGATAACATAAATCATATTTTCTGTCACTGTTTTAAAAGAGATATTCAGAATAATGGCATGGGTATATGTTGTCAGAAAGTATTTATAAGACATATTCTACATGAATTAGCTCCTGGGAAGATAAGTTCACAGGCAAGGGAAAGCCAAACACTACTTATTTATATTGCATGGAACTATAACCTGTGTTTAACGGATTTTTTTTTATTTGTCCTCACAGCATGATCCAGTGATTTGTTCAATCAATTTTCATTCATAGTGATCTCTCATTCCCGCTCCCCTGCAGCATCCAATTAATTACCCAACTCTGTTCATCTTAAAGACAGATATCTATTGAACTCAGTCCTTCAAGGTCTCATCACCTCTAGCTAAAGCTTGAGGCAAGACCTGATCCTCCCGGAGCATAAACGTTTCAAGCCCTTGCAGAAGTTACCCCCTTCCCCATCTGGCTTCCTCTGCACCTTTGTTTCTATTGTGAGCACTGTGTGGACTTGTGTCTTTCTAAATTCTACTGAGCCTTAAGTATCTATGCAGAACACATCAATTGCAGCTCCTTTTCCTCTCCCTAGTCAGAAGCAAGAGTCTGTTGTTTGAATTTCTATGAACATGAGAGTTTATGAAACTTACTATCAGATACGAAACTTACTATCAGAGCTAGGTGCAATGGTTATTGCCTATGATCCCTGTAACTTTTTTTTGGGGGGGGGGGCTTGAACTCAGGTCCTACGCATTGTCCTTGGGCTTTCTCAAGGCTAGAGTTCTACCAATTGAGCCACAGCACCACTTCCAGCTTTTTTTAGGTATGTGGTACCGAGGAATTGAACCCCGGTCTTCATGCATGCTAGGCAAGCACTCTACCACTAGGCCGAACTCCCGGCCCCCCTGTAACTTTTGAGGTGGAGATTGGAATTTAAGGTTAACCTTGAACAAGCACCAGGGAGTGGTGGTACATGCCTGTTATCTCGGCTATGCAGAATGTACAACTGGGAGGACTGTGGTTTAGGATTACCCAGGCAAAAATGTGAGACTTCACCCCCAAATAACTAGAAAGTCAAAAGGGGCATTGCTCAAGTGTAGAACACTTGCCTAGCAAGCACAAGACTGTAAGTTGGATAAACAGTACCATCTAAAAAGAATGCTTACTTTATATTTATATTACAGTTATTTCAAAGAAAATGTTATTGTCCATGTAAGACTATAACTGCTTTAAGAGCAGGCTGTAATCTTGCCTGTGCACCTCCTCAAAGTGCCTTGACGACTACATTTCATTCAAGGAAGTTTCATCCACTGTGTGTTCTCACACTTTCCAGTGTATTACAAGTACATAAGGGTGCTTGTCAAACACAAACATAGACAGAAGCAGGTGAGCAGACAAATTTGAGATAGGACTTGAGAATCTATTTATCTTTTCAAAAAACATCTATAATGAATCTGATGCAGTCTTTCCTGAGACCACTTGAGAAAATCTAACCTGGAGTTGCTTTAATTGCACATAGTCAAGTGTAGGATGGCAAGGCATTCTACATGAACTCAATGGACCACAACATTGTAGCAACCATCAACAACATTCAAGAGTGATGGTGGCCAGGAGTATGGCCTAGCGGTAGAGTGCTTGCCTAGCATGCACGAGGACCCGGGTTCGATTCCTCGGTACCACATACATAGAAAAGGCCAGAACTGGTTCTGTGGCTCAAGTGGTAGAACACTAACCTTGAGGAAAGCCCAAGGACAATGCTCAGGCCCTGAGTTCAGTCCCTAGGACTGGCAAAAAAAAAAAAAAAAAAGAATGATGGTGCCTCCCACAAGTGATTCCACAAATAAATAAAGCCTACTCTCAGTAGGGAGTCCTCTTCCTGTGTACACTATCCATTCTGGAACACCATGCACATACATAGAAAGGGCAGCATGCTCCATCAAGAACCAAAACCACCTACCGGGCACTGAGGGCTCACATCTATAATCCTAGCCACTCAGGAGGCTGAGGTCTGAGAATTGCAGTTCACAGGCAGCTCTGGCAGATCAGTCTTTGTGAGACTCATCTCTAATTAACTACTCAGAAGCAGAGCTGTGGCTCAAAGTGGTAGAGCACTTGCATTGAGCAAAAAAGCTCAAGGACAGTACCCAGGCCCTGAATTCAAGCCCTCTGACTAACAGAAAAACAAGACATCAAAAAACAAAGCTACCCAAAGAATAAGGAAGTCCATCCTTGTTTCAACTTTGGAACACTTTATTAAAGGGAAAGAAAAAAGTCAACCAATAATTGTATTTCTCAGAATTCCACTTGTGCCAATGTAATCTGAGGCGACCCTTTAATATTGTAGTCTTTGATAGTTACTTACACTACTTACTCATTGCATTTGGCCTTCCATTGTTCTATGTAACAAGATTTAAAATGATTATGCCAGTAAATTTCTCCCACATTGTTTGTGCATACTGTAAATGATCACTCTGATCAACGGCCAATGTATAAAATCCACTAGAGGCAATGTAGTCAATCACTGAGGCCTCTGGGGCCAGCTGACTAAACAAGGGGTCCAGCTGTATTGCTTTTCATTATGCAACTCTTGAGTCAGGTGCTTTATCTGGTGCAATTTCCTCATTTGTAAAATGAGAATAATAATTGTATCTACAGTCTAAGATTCTTGTGAGCATAATATGAAACAACATATGCTAAGTCCTTACACAGGTTCAATAATGTTAGATTCATCAATTACCATCATCAAAACAAAAGTTGGAGACACTTGATTCTTTGTAGGACTCACAGAGCTCTCCTGGTTTGTAAGTAAACCAACACAGACTTTATATGAAAGCTCTAGTTCAGTTTTAATTGAATAATTTGGCTTGACTCAAATCCTATTCATTTTAGATACTTTTATATTATATAGTTATAGGTAGTTTTATTTATATTCACAGATATTTTTCTCTAAAAAAATATAACCCAAGAACCAAGAGTATGGCTTAGTGGTAGCTTGCTCGCCTAGCATGCAGAAAGCCCTGGGTTCAATTCCCTGGAACCACATACAGAGAAAATGCCAGAAGTGGCACTGTTGCTCAAGTGGCAGGGCACTAGCCTTCAGCAAAAAGTTTCCAAGGAAAGTGCCCAGGCCCTGAACAAGCAAACAAACAAAAAACAGAAAAAACATACAAATGAGGTACAAAAATGAAACTTTCTTTTAAAATGATTGCTGCAGTGGGCTGGGAGTTTGCCCTAGTGGTAGAGTGCTTGCCTGGCATGAACAAAGACCCAGGTTCAATTCCTTGGTGCCACACAGATAGAAAAAAGCCTGAAATGGTGCTGTGGCAGAGCATGAGGCCTTGAGAAAGCCCAAGGGCAATGCTCAGGCCCTGAGTTCAAGCCCTGACTGGCACAAAAAAGCACAAGAAAAAACAATGATTGCTGCAATACTTTTGAGGGTGTGAGGCAAAGTAAGTGTGAACAAAAACAAGAACAAATTTAAGTCACATTTCCCAGCACCAGACCCCATATGAAAAAGCATCAAATACTGTCTGTCACCAGCGGGACACAATGATTAACCTACCCAAGGGTTCTTTTCAACAGTGGCTAAAGGTGCTGGTGGGGCACGCTTACTTTTCCCATCTTCTGTCACTCTTCCTAACTTTTGATAGAGCAAGAGCTAAAAAGCTTTTTATGACTCCACTTGTGTTTTTAGCATAACAATTTCTGGGAAAGGTAGGATAATAATTCCTACAGATTTCTTATTTGTTTTAAAACTTTTTTCAGCATCTTTTAAAATTTACTAGATCAACAGTAGATTTAACCTCAAATCAACTATTCTCTTCATGATTTTATAGACTCAAATCTTTTTTGCCTTCTTTCTAGAATGGTGTTTTGTTATTCTTTTATTTAACCATTTTCCTATTTCTTTATCTAATGGGTTATTATTCTGTAAAATATGCCCATAAATATTATTTAGCTGCAATTTCAGGGCTTTCACAAAAGCCACCCATGAACCTCAAAAATTAGTAAGTCCCTTTCTAGACTTTGAGTGTGTTTGTTTTTCTTAAGGTAAGAGAAATGGGTTCTCATTTCATCGATGCAACAAGATAGCCTCGTGATTGTTGATGCTTTACATGAATGTGCTTCTGAAAGTTCTAGTAACTATGGCTATAGCTCAGTAGTAGAGCCCTTGCCTAGCATGCACAAGACCTCAGATTAGATCCCTAGTTTTGGGGGTGTAGGAGGAGGAAGACTTTAGGGAAACTTAGTGTATCACTGAAGAAGCTCACTGGACCAATTAACAAGGTTAATACACGGCAGCCTCTATTACAGTCCTATTTACTAGTGGAAACAAGACAAAAGCATTTATATGTTCATGTATATATGAAATTTTTCTTACCCTGAATACTTAAAAAAAGTCTAACCTAATTAAAAGTGGATAAGCAGGTGTTAAAAAAAATAGGAGCTAGTCACCAGTGGCTTACACATGTTATCCTAGCTACTTATGAGGCTGAGATCTGATGATAACAATTCAAAGCCAGTGTAGGCAGAAAAGTTTATTAGACTGTTTTTTTTTAATCCCCCCTGGTCACTGTGGGGTGTGAACTCAGGGCACTGTCTCTGAGCTCCTTTTGTTCAAGGTTAGCAGCCTTTACTACTTTGAACCACAGTGTCACAGTTTTCTGGTGGTTAATTAGATAAGAGTCTCACGGACTTTGAAACTCAGATCTTAGCCTCCTGAGTAGATAGGATTACAGGCATAAGCCAGCAGCAAGGAGCTAGCTGTATGAAACTCTTCAATGAATTTCCAAAAAGTCTGAAGTGGAGCTGTAGCTTAAGTGGTAGAGCGCTAGCCTTGAGAAAAAATACTCAGGGCTCCCAGGTCCTGAGTTCAAGCTTCAGAACCAGTGCATGGACACACACACACACACACACACACACACACACACACACACACGCAGCAGCAGCAGAAGGGTTTTTGTTTTTGCCAGTCCTGGGCTTGAACTCAGGGCCTGAGCACTGTCCTTGGGCTTTTTCAAGGCTAGAGTTCTGCCACTTGAGCCACAGTAACACTTCTGGCCTTTTTTATGTATGTAGTACTGAGGAATCGAACCTGAGTTTTCATGCATGCTAGGCAAGCACTCTACCACTAGGCCAAACTCCTGCCCCAACATTATGTTTTTAAATTTAAAAAATACATAGAAAAGATAAATCAATAAAATGAATCCCTCAAATTAAGTTCTTGATATCCCATTTTTGGATCTATGGTTTTAAGTATTTATGGGATGGAACTCAGATTTTTTTTTCTAGGCATATGTGTGTGTGTGTGTGTGTGTGTGTGTGTGTGTGTGTGTGTGTGTGGTGTATCTCTATCTATCTATCTATCTATCTATCCCCCCCTCCCCCCCCCCCCGGCCCCACCACCTCAGTCATGGGAATTGAACCCTGAGCCCGAACACTGTCCCTGAGCTCTTCAGCTCAAGGCTACTGCCTTAACCCTGGAGCCACAGCGTCACTTCTGGTTTTCTAGGGGTTATCTGGAGATAAGAATCTCATGGCCTTTAGTGCCTGGGCTGACTTTGAGCCGTGATCTTAAGATTTCAACCTCCTGAGTGGCTAGGATTACAGGCATGAGCCACCGTGCCTGACCCCACCCCCCCCACACATTACATATTACTTCTTGAACACTGAGATGCCTTCTCATGCTTTTTGTCCCCTTTTCCCTTTCTTTAAATTAGAAATTTTTAGAATTTTAGAGTTGCTTTTGGGTGGGCTGAATGATAGCATTGCTATTAGCTGGGTCTTGTGGTACATAGAGCCCATATGGTAGAGAGAATTGCTCTTCAGTGTGCTATCCATTGATGTAGGCAAAGAGCCTACTATTAACAACTGGAGCCCAGAACCTAGATTTGGTAATAAAGATATATAATAAGTATAAGTTGCCAGGCGAGGTGATTACTATATACGTTTATGGAAAAAACATCTGTTTAGAATGCTGTCAAAAACTGCTACCTCAGGAAAAAAAAACACATCATGATAAGCAGCACTACCACTTCACCTTGTATGTTTTGTGACCTGTGTCAGGTGTACTGTGTGTGTGTGTGGGGGGGTGGCTTGCTGGTACTAGTGTTTGGACCCAAGGCCTCAGTTCTTGCTGTTTTTTTTTTTTTTTCCCCCTACTCAAGGCTGGTGCTCTATCACTTGAGCTTGAGCAATGTCTCCACTTCCAACTTTTTTTTTTGTTGGGTTGTGGAGCTTGAACCTGGCCTGGGTGCTATCCCTGGCTCTTCAACTCACCCTACCCTACGGCCAAGCCCCACTTCCCTTTTTCTAGAGGTTACCTGGAGATAAGAGTTTCAGGTCTTTTTTTTTTTTTTTTTTTTTTGCCAGTCCTGGGCTTGAGCTCAGGGTCTGAGCACTGTCCTTGGACTTTCTCAAGGCTAGAGCTCTACCACTTGAGCCTCAGCACCACTTCCGGCTTTTTCTATACATGTGGTACCAAGGAATCGAACCCGGGTCTTCATGCACGCTAGGCAAGCACTTTAACCACTAGGCCAAACTCCCGCCCCCCCCCTTTTTTTTTTGCCAGTCCTGGGCTTGAGCTCAGGGCCTGAGCACTGTCCTTGGTCTTTCTCACGGCTAGAACTCTACCTCTTGAGCCTCAGCACCACTTCCGGCTTTTTTCTATGTATGTGGTACCAAGGAATCAAACCCGGGTCTTCGTGCATGCTAGGCAAGCACTCTACCACTAGGCCAAACTCCCAGCCCAAGTTTCAGGTCTTTTTGTGCCCAGGCTGGCATTTGTCTTAATCTGTCACTACAGCACTTGCCATCCAAAATCCAAGATTTATGTTCCCTCCTTTCAATGCAATATAATGCAATACACTGCTAAAATGTTTTATTTTTTTATTTATTTTTGCTAAAATGTTAACTAGAATGTTATTAAAACGCCATTCTCCAGAAACCCCTCAGTGTAACTATTTATAGATAATATAAATAATTAAAAAAAAAAACCAAAAAACAGCACTGTGAGGGCCAGGAGTTTGGCCTAGTGGTAGAGTGCTTGCCTAGCATGCACCAAGACCTGGGTTTGACTCCTCAGTACTACATACCTGGAAAAAAAGCTGGAAGTGGTACTGTACTCAAGTGGTAGTGCTCTAGCCTTAAGGAAAGTTCAAGGACAGTGCTCAGGCCCTGTGTTCAAGTCCCACGACTGGCAAAAAAAAAAAAAAAAACCCACCCCCCCAAATAAAAACAAACAAACATCACTGTCCAATGTAACTTTAAGAGAGAATGGAAACATTCCATATAATCTGATCACTAAGTACTTTAAAATATGGCTAATATCAATAAAAAAGTAACATTTAAAATTATATTTAAAAGTAAAATGTAGATGGCCACATAATAGCTCCAGAAAGTTTCAAACTGCAGGCTAAGAATGGTGTTTCAAGGCTGCAATCCCAGCTCTTGGAGGCTGAGACAGGGACACTAGGAGTTTAAATAGATGGTGAGGTCAACCAAGCCAGTCTGGGCTAAGCAGTGTCTCAAAAACAAAAACAGAAGATCATCAACAACAAAACATCTTATATACACACATGGGTGCACATACATGCAATAGTTACAAATTTACAGTAAAAAAGTAAAATATACTTTGTGCTACAAGATTTAAATATATTATAGTAGAAAGGCTTGCTTTACAGTCAAAATTAGCACTATAAATAATTTATCAAAAATGTTTGCTTATTGCTTATATTCAGCAAGAAGAAATTAAAACACTCTACGTAGCTTTACTGGCACCTCTACTCTTCCTTTTCTGTTATGCTTTTTGATATACTAGTCACAAAGCAACTAAATGGTCACATATTTCAGGGTTAAATTTAAATTCTCCATGTTTCATATGGAGAAATTATGGTGTATAGAAATAAAGCTATTGTCCCAATACCATATAGTGGAACAAGAGAATTCACAAGATTTGGGGGCTGTTTTTTTTAAGTTCTCAGTTACCTGAGACCTCTTGCAAGAACAGCAAACTTAATTACTCTAGAAGGAGCAAGAACTTACAACTTCATAAAGTCTCATTATTATTATTATTATTATTATTATTATTTGTTGGTAATGGGTCTTGAATTCTTGGCTCGAGCGCTGTCCCTGAGCTCTTCAGCTCAAGGCTACCACCCTACCCCTTGAGACACAGCCCCACTTCTGGTTTTCTGGTTGTTAATTGGAGATAAGAGTCTTTAGTGCCTGGGCTGGTTTTGAACCTGGATCCTCAGATCTCAACCTCCCGAGGAGCTAGGATTACAGGTGTGAGCCACCATGTCCAGCTTGTCATTCATTTTATAATGTCTTTTCTTGGGAAAGCTATGTGATTGCTATCCTAGTTACTATTTCGATTATTCTCCATTAAAAATAACTACTTTCAATGCTAATAAATTATGAATTATTAAAAAATGTCTATATAAGCTTCATGCAAGGTATTTTTACAGTCTTATTTAGGGAAGAAGTGTTATACTGTGGATTCATCCCAGAGCCTCCTTTACTTGAGTCACACCTCCAGCCTCCATATTTTTTTTTTTTTTGGCCAGTCCTGGGCTTGAGCTCAGGGTCTGAGCACTGTCCTTGGGATTTCTCAAGGCTAGAGCTCTACCACTTGAGCCTCAGCACCACTTCCGGCTTTTTTTTTCTATGTATGTGGTACCAAGGAATCGAACCCGGGTCTTTGTGCATGCTAGGCAAGCACTTTAACCACTAGGCCAAACTCCTGGCCCCCAGCCTCCATATTTTTGCATTTTCTTTTAAATTAGAAAAATACCATCCAGATATATTCAAAACCCCTGTACTCTCAAAATATCAGCTCTGTTTTTCCTGCTTGGGGTTTCTTTTTAACTTCAACTGCTTTTTCTGTCTGATCTTGGTGAATTCCAGACTGAATGGATTCAATCTCAGCTTTTACCATGAACGACTGCTCTCTTGATCTGTGCATTTTTCTCAAACTACATGCTGCCAAATACAAGCCTGCATGTCCAAACCATGTAGGAAAAGGGCAATTAAAACTGGTTTTACATTTCTGCATTAAGGACCAGTTTGGTTTAAAGAACTTCCTTTGGAGAGGTTTTTGGGGTTCTTGTTGCATACTTTAACATCTTTCAGTACCTACTGTTGATGGTTTTCATAGCCTTAAAATAGAGAGAATCTTCTGACTACTTTTTTGAGATAAGTATGTTAAATAATACAAAGCTGACAAACAGTAGGCTTGGATTGAACTCAGAAATTAAAGAGTATTGTGAGGAATTCTGAGTGTTAGAGAACTTTGCTATCTCTGTAATCATAATTCTCAGAGGTTTTAAAAATAGTTCTTTTGAAATCATTAACCATATAAGCTTTCAGTTCAGTAAGTTAAATTTGTTCAGAATTTTCTCACTTTCTCATTAATTCTTTAAAGTTTTAAGGCTAAAGAAGTATTTTTTTCTACTTATAGAAGTGTTTTTCAAAAAAAAAAAAAAGAAAAACTTTGTAATAGTTTAATTAATCCTAATCTGTCGTCATCTTCTCCTCCTCCTCCTCCCCTTTCTCCTCCTCCTTTTCAGTCAGGCTCATGTATATGTAAAGCCAGCAGCCATGGCAATGTGTGCATGTGCATGAATATGTGGCAATAGGCATGCTTTTGTTCCTGTCTGTCTGTCTGTCTGTCTATCTATCTATCTATCTATCTATCTATCTATCTATCTATCTATCTATCTACCTATCTATTTTGTGGGTCATGGGGCTTGAACTACTGTTCCTGAGCTCTTCAGCTCAAGGCTCCTGCCCTACCCCTGGACCTGGGTTTTGTGCCTGAGCTTTCAGCTCAACTACTACCCTACCCTTGAGGCACAGCCCCACTTCCTGTTTTCTAGAGGTTAATTGGAGATAAGAGTCTCAGGTCCTTTTGTGCCTGAGTTGGCTTTGAACCTTGATCTTCAGATTTGTTTCCTGAGTATATAGGATTACAGACGTGACCCATCACGCCTGACTTTGCCAGTCCTGGGGCTTGAATTCAGGCCCTGAGCACTGTGGTAGAGTGCTAGTATTGAGAAAGACAGTGTTCAGGATCAGAGTTCAAGCTCCAGGACTGGCAAAGAAAGAAAGAAAGAAAGCCAGGCTCACTGGCTCATGCCTGTAATCCTAGCTACTCAGGAAACTGAACTCTGAGGATCAAAATGCTAGCCCTCTACCACTTATTTGAGCCACAGCGCCACTTCCAGCCTTTTCTGTGTATTATACTGAGGAATAGAACCCAGGGCTTCCTGCATGGTAGGCAAGTACTCTGCTACTAGGCCACACTACTGGGCCTGCTTTACTCTTTAATGAACTGTCTGGTCCTCAATTTCTAAATAATTATAAAGTAGTGTTAGCAACAACCCACGGACTACAAGTCATGCAGTCTATTATTTTATTCTAAGACCCATGCAATTATTCTACTTTTATAAAATTTTAAGTGTTTTTGGAACAGACTGTATAAGGTGACATTAAGTGCAAAACTGATAAACTATACACATAGATGCAAATATTTAAGCATTTCTATTGGCTATATGAAATACTGTTGATTACACAGTTACCAAGTACATCTTTACTGCAGACTACTTGCATTTCTGATTTGTTCCACTTTTTTAAAATTTTATTTTATTTTTTATTGTCAGGGTAATAATGTATAGAGGGGGTACAGTTACATTAGCCAGATAAGGTAACTCACATATCTACTACTATTTAGAGAGGCAAACCTATGAGATTTTTAAATTGTCTGAATAATGTATACAGGGGTTATAGTTACATTCATCAGGTAGTAGGTTCATTGCTTCTCACACATTGATGACCCGTCTCATGTTTTTGCACCCATTTCCCTCCTGACTCCTCCCAATCATCTTGCTTTCCCTTTCCTATTTAAAATAATCAAATAAACATATAAACCCTTTTATTAAATACAATAAAAATATTAAAAAAAACAAACATATATACAATACACTGGGTAACAAAGTCAGATACAGTAACAATGAGATTAACCATAAGGGCAAAAAAGAGAAGAGAAATAACATGTAATAATTAGTACACATCTAGGACTCTCTTAGCAGAGGATTACAATAGCACAAAACCTAGGTACATAAGGTCATCCCATCTCATATGGGATGAGACTAAATGAAAGGATCTCTAGGGTATGGAAACAAGAGCTTTATCTTGTGTGATTGTTGTTCTTAATTGTTCCACTTTTTGAAAGCACTATACTTTGTTCTACTCTATCTGTAAGATGCCTATCAAGACTCTCTTACTCTCCTTGTTCATAGCATACAATCTACACCTTAACTAGTTTCTGTATAGTTTGACTATACATCTTTGTTTCATTTGTTTGTGCCAGTCTTGGAGTACAAATTCAGACCCTGGGCCACTGTCCTTTAGCTTTTATTTTGCTCAAGCTTTACTACTTGAGACATAGCTCTACTTCCAGCTTTTTGCTGATTAATCAGGGATAAGAGTTCCCAAAACTTTCCTGTCCGGGCTGGATTTGAAGTACACCCCCCAGATTTCAGCCTCCTGAGCAGCTAGGATTACAGGCATTAGCTGTTGGCTCCTAGCTAAACATTTTTTTTTTTTTTTGTATTGCTTACCAATGCTATCTATATGGTACTCTCAAGCATATGGTTTACAAAATAAACATAAGAATGTTTTTTAAGTTTTCCTTCTTACCAATATTTCCATTCATCATTAAACTATAAAATCTAGCATAAATCTTAAGCCTTAGTTTATTTCAGGTGATAAAAAAAGATATAACTGGAAAATAAAAATTATTATGCTCATAATTTCTACTCCTTGAATTTCTCGGTACCACAAACATAGAAAAAAGCCGGAAGTGGTGCTGTGGCTCAAGTAGTAGAGCTCTAGCCTTGAGAAAGTCCAAGGACAGTGCTCAGGCCCTGAGTTCAAGGCCCAGGACTGGCAAAAATAAATAAATAAATAAATTAAAAAAATACTGTATAGCTGGGCATGGTGGCTCACGCCTGTAATCTTAGCTACTCAGGAGGTTGAGGTCTGAGGATTGTGGTTCAAAGCCAGCCTGGGCACTCAAGTCTGAGACGCTTATCTCCAATTAATCACTAGAAAACTGGGAAGTGGGGCTGTGGCTCAAAGGTAGCTGACAAGCTCAGGGACAGAACCAAGGCCCACGGGTAGCGCTCAGGGAAGGTGCCCAGGCCCAGAGTTCAAGCCCCATGACCCACAAGAAAAAGAAAGAAAGGAAGAAAGACAGAAAGGAAGGAAGAAGCAAGATACTGTATAGAAGCTGGGTGCTGGTGGCTCATTCCTGTAATCCTAGATACTCAGGAGGCTGAGATCCAAGGATCACAGTTCAAAGTCAGCCCACGCATGAAAGTCTGTGAAGACTCTTATTGTCAATTAACCACCAGAAAACCAGAAGTGGCGCTGTGGCTCAAGTGGTAGAGCGATAGCCTTGAACTGAAGCGCTCCAGGATAGTGTTCAAGCTCAGAGATCCAGCCCCAAGACTGACCCCCCCCCAAAAAAAATACTGCATAGGAGAGGTTCAAAGTCCACGCCTTTGATCCCACTAAGGAGACAGACATTGGGAGGATCATGCTTTGAGGCCAGCCCAGGCAGAAAAATTTGTGAACTCCTCCCTCATCTTACAGAAAAAGCTGGGTGGGGTAGCATGTGCCTGTCATCATAGCTATAATGGGAAGTGTAAACAGAAGAATGGTAGTCCAAGACAGCCAGGGCAAAAAGCAAGACTTTGTCTCAAAGCAAGACCAAAAGCAAAAAGGGCTGGGGGCATGGCTAAAGTGTCAGCGTGCCTGCCTACCAAATGTGAAGCCTTGGTTCAAATTCTAGTCCTGCCAAAGCCCCAGGACTGAAATAAATAAATAAATAAATAAATAAATAAATAAATAAAGTACTATAGACAAACAATTTCTCCATACCTCTAAAAGAAACCAGAAACATAAATGCCTAGGTCCAACCCAGATTTGCTCCCTTAAAATAAACAGGTCAGAGCTGCAATTCAAGCTTGGGATAAAAACTCCCCAAATGACCTGCTTGAAAAAAATCATTAGTTTATCTTCCTTAGTTATCCTGTAGGTGTTTGCTACAATTAAAGTTCTAATGCTTTGTGGCAGTTTGGCATATCAAGTTGAATCTTGCTCAATTCAGGCTTTAATTTCCCCAATAAGTTATGCAGTTTAAACATAATGTAGAAAAGTGTAAACTACATGTTTTAGATATCAGATATGAAAGGAGAAAAATTATTTTAATAATTGAAGACATTAATGTTGATGTTAATTTAAACCAAAGGTTGAATCAGTTTAGTTGAAACTTATTACATGTAATTGTATTTTCATAACCATAAGATGTATGATTAAAACTTCTAACATGAAGTTTGAGAACCTATTATTTGCTAGCAGACACAGGTACTGAATTTTAGCTGGATAACTGGTTTATGGAAACATTATCCTCTTTCCATAGTGACATCTCTGTCTTCACATTCCTAAGTTTCTGCATGTAACGTTCTAAACTTGAATGAAACCACTTTTAGTTATTTTTCTTCTAATCTCATTCCTGTCTCTGTAGGTTAGTTACTTATTAAACAGATATTGTTAAAATTGACCTATATGAGGTGAGGAGATGCTAATAAGAAACAGAAGATAGGAAAATGCTGAAAGAGAAAAAGAGGCATGGACTCCTATTTCATGCTAACCAGAACTATTATTAGTTTTTTTTTAATTTAATTTTATTGGTGGGGTAATGTATAGAGGAGTTAAAGTTACATTCATCAGGTAGTGGTTACATTACTTCTCAAACATTGATACTTCTTGTGTTTTTATACCACTGTCCCCTCCCCTCACACCCTCCCAAATCATCTTGTTTTCCCCTTCCCTTCCCTGATTCAAATAAACAAATAAATGTATATACAATATATCAGGTAACAAGTCTGATACAGTAACCAATGAGATTAACCAGAAGGGGAAATAAATGACAAAAGAAATAACTTCACATAGTACAACAATCACAAAGGTAAACCTTTTATTTCCATATCCTAGAGTTCATTTCACTTAGCCTCTTCCGATACGGCCATATGTACATAGCATTTGAGCTACTATGATCCTCTGCTAGTCCTAGATGTGCAGTAATTATAACAAATGAAGGAAACCATGGAGCCTATGTTCCTTTGGGTCTGGCTTACGTCACATCAGCATGACCAGCATGACACTAGACCTTTCTCAGTTGGCATCTGATGAATATTTGCAGACAAAATCAATAAATGATATACAAAACCTCTACAGTTTGTTGTAAAAAGTGGAGGAGGTGTGAGGTCTTTGGACAAACCTGCATTCCACCACCTATCCTGTGTGCTCTCCAACCTGTCTTCTGTCCTGTGTGCTGCTCTTCCAGCTGTCTTTGAAACTGCACTCATTGCTGAAACCCTGAGGAGCAGGTAAGTGTTCACCATGTGTGGCCAAGCACATTACCAGTGCTCCCTGACTTCAGCATTTCTCCCTTCAAGATTGGCATGACTACTCTGTGATCAGGCACTTACATTCAACAAGTAGATGACATTCTTGCTTCTGATAAAATTTCTGAGCAGATTGGTATCTCTACTATGCAAAACTGTGCCAAATCAACAATTTTTGAAACAAAATTCTGCAAAGGTAACACAGAATCTCAAATAAAAAAAAAATCAAAGCATGTATTTATCATTTACAATCATACAAAAACCCTTTTTTTTTCTTTTTGTTGGTTATGGAACTTGAATTCTGGGCCTGGGCACTGTCCCTGAGCTCTTCAGCTCAAGGCTACCGCCCTACCCCTTGAGCCACAGCCTCACTTCCCATTTTCCAGTGGTTAACTGGAGATAAGAGTCCCATGTTCTTTAGCACATGGGCTGGCTACGACCTGAGATCATCAGATCTCAGCCTCCTGAGTAGCTAGGATTATAGCCGTAAAGCTATGGCGCCCGGCTCATAAAAACTTTTTGACTGCTTTTATTTTCATGGAATGGTCTGAATATTTTCTCTGAAAAAATTCTCAAGTTCATTAAGTAAAGTCAAAACTTAAGAGGCCGGGCTGGGAGTTTGGCCTAGTGGTAGAGTGCTTGCCTAGCATCACAAAGACCCAGGTTCGATTCCCCGCTACCATATACACAGAACAAGCCAGAAATGGTTCTGTGGCTCAAGTGGTAGAGCTCTAGCCTTGAGAATGCCCAAGTACAGAACTCAGTTCAAGCACTGGGACTGGCAAAAAACCTTCAACCCCCACCCCTCCGAAAAACAAAAAAAATGCTTAAGGAACCCGGAGTTTGGCCTAGTGGTAAAGTACTTGCCTAGTATGCACAAAGTCCTGGGTTTGATTCCTTGGTACCACATACGTAGAAAATGCCAAAAGTGGTGCTGTGGCTCAACTGCTAGAGTGCTCATCTTAAGAAAGCTCAAGGGGCTAGGAGTTTGGCCTAGTGGTAGAGTGCTTGCCTAGCATGCACAAAGGCCCATGTTCAATTCCTTGGTACTATATACATAGAAAAAAAAAAAGCTGGAAATAGTGCTATGGCTCAAGTGGTAGAGCTCTAGCCTTGAGAAAGCCCAAGGACAGCATTCAGGCCCTGAGTTCAAGCCCCAGGACTGGCAAAAGAAAACCCCCAACCCTTCGCCCCAAAAACCCAAACCCAAAACTTAAAAAATTTTCCTTTAAAACAAGATGAGGGGCTGGGGTGGGGGGAGGGAAATGGGGATCAAGACAGGAGAAAGGGTATCAATGTATGTGAAGTAATGCACCGTCTATCTGGCAAATATAATGTAACCTTTCTATTAATTACAATACAATATATGAAAAAATTTTTCCTTTATTACTAAGAAGAAATCAGTACTTCCCAGTAACGGACTCTAATTTTAATGGGTACTCATTTGCTCTTATCAAATTCTCTTTTATAGAGGCTTTCCTTCTTTCCCTTCCCACTTTAGTGTCTACGAAGTGAAATAATTTTTTGAGATTTTGGTCATTCCAATTTTTTTTTTTGTTGTTGGTGGGTCATGGGGCTTGATCTCTGCCTGGACACTGTCCCTGAGCTCTTCAGCTCAAGATTACTGCCCTACGCCTGGGCCTGAGTGTCATCCCTAAGCTCTGCAGCTCAAGGCTACCACCCTACCTTGAGTCAAGCCCCACTTCCCATCTTTTAGAGGTTACTTGGAGATAAGAGTCTTAGGTCCTTTTGTTCCCAGGCTGGCTTTGAACCTTGATCCTCAGATCTTAGCCTCTTGAGTAGTTAGGATTACAGGCATGCACCACCGCCCGGCTTGGTCATTCTAAGTTCTAAGAAAAGATAAATGAAAATAAGAAAATTATGTTCAGAGAACATATATTTCATAATATGAATAGTCAAAGAAGGCCAGTGAATTGGTTTACTGGACGGAAACAACTAAGATACAATCCTTTGATTGTTCACAATAAAAATATCAATAATTATGTTCCTCAACCATTATCATAAAATGAGAACCATCAAATTCTTACTTCATAGGATTGCTATGAAGACTGTGAAGGGGCAGAATATGGGTAGGCACTCATTTAACAAAGAATTATTTCAGGTATAGCATTATTTTCTATCACATTTAAAGTAGGCCTGACTTTAAGGTGTCCCAGAAGTGGCAAATTAACTTCTACTGGGAATAGAAAGTAGCTGAAAAAGAAGTTTTTGAAGATTTCGTATTCAAAGACATTGAGCTTTCCTCTCCTTTGAGATGGGTTTTTGTTATGTTGCTCACACTGGCCTGAAATCCTAGGGCAAGCTTAAGTTTTGATGGCTACCAATCAACTAAAGGCTTCTAATCTGGTGGATAAGCAATAGCAGCTGGACTTTTGATAGGCCTTAAGGACCTTTGTTGACAGCAGGATCCAGGTGGCTAAGATATGGGAATAATATGAGCCCTGAGGCAGAGTGCTCTTTCATGTCTCCACTTCCTTTTATAAAGAAACAAATACCATGGAACTAGGGCTCCACCCTTATGACCTCACTTAACATTCATAACCTCTTTGTAGGCTGTACCTCCCAAAGCAGTGAGGAGGTTAGGAATTCAACCTATGAATGTATAGGGAGAAGGGAAGACAACTCAATTCACACAAGATTTTATTGTTATATGAAATCCTGTTAGTATGTACTTATTTGAAATGCATTATTTGAAACAGTCATTAAGTGCCAAGCAGGTATTCAGAGTATAGGGGATAACTATGTTCTTAAGAAGTTGAGAGTCTAGCAGGAGAGAAAAAGAACACAATCGTTTGTGGTATATTATAGAGGTAGATGGAAGTGTCGTGAATTCTATTAGGAAAGAACTTTCAGTGTGTTCTAGGAAGATGAGCTGAAATATGTTCAAGTATTTTCTGTAAACTTCCCAGGAATTTACTTGTACAACAGACAAGAAAACCTAGACTAATCTCATAATCAAACCTCTGCTAATCCTTGCTCTGAGACAGAAGTTCTACTAATGTCTTAAACTACTATTCAAATCTATTATCAGTAACTTTTAAGAAATGTATTCCTTGGTAAATAACTATAATGTAGGTCATTTCAAAGTAAGTATCAGTGAATTCTTTTCTCTCTCTTTTTCCTTTGGGGGGGGGCAGTAGTTCTGGGGCTTAAACTCAGGGACTGTGGGCTATCCCTGAGCATTTTTGCTTAAGGCTAGGGCTCTACCAGTACAGCTACAGTACCATTTCTGGCTCTTTGATGGTTAACTAGAGATAAAAGTCTCTCCAACTTCCTGACTGTGTTGGCTTTCAACAGTGATCCTCAGATCTCAGCCTCCAGAGTAGTAGGATTACAGGCATGAGTCCAATGCCCAATATGCTGTTTTTATGTAAACTTAAAACACTTTAAATCTGGTGAATATAATATAATATTGTAATATTAATTACAATAAAAATATATGGAAAAAACACATTTTACATGTACACAAAGTAAACCTAAAACACTTCACATATATACAAAGAAACTGCCAAAATGTAAAACATGTAAATCATGCATTTTCTTTTTTCTTTTTGCTGGTCCTGGGGCTTGAGCGCTATCCTTAGACTTTCTCAAAGCTAGAGCTCTACCACTTGAGCCTCAGCACCATTTCCAGCTTTTTTCTGTGTACGTGGTACTGAGGAATTGAACCCAGGTCTTTGTGCCTGCTAGGCAAACTCTACCACTAGGCCAAACTCTCAGCCCAAATCATAGATTTTCTACTCTGTAAAAGAATCTTATCTTAGTTTTCATGAACATGTCAGTGTAAAATCTAATCTAACTATGGATGGTTTGGAACTTTCTAGTCCCTACTATTTTTTAAAAAATATTTTTCATGGCCGGGAGTTTGGCCTAGTAGTTAAAGTGCTTGCCTAGCATGCATGAAGACCCAGGTTCAATTCCTTGGTACCACATACATAGAAAAAAGCCGGAAGTGGTGCTGAGGCTCAAGTGGTAGCTCAGGCCCTGAGCTCCAGCCCAGGACTGGCAAAAAAAATAAAAAAATAAAAAAATCTATATCTATATATATAGATATTTTTTTTTCATGTTTGAATTTTATAGAGGCAATTAAAGGCCATACAATCTATTCAAAATTATGTGAATATATTATTTTATATAAATATTATATGAAAAATCAAGAAGGATAAAGACACAACTAAAAACCATCAGTCCTTAAAGTTACAGTTAACAAGTAGGTTAACATCTAGTAAATAACTCAGATAATTGCCCTACTTCAAGTAAAACATATGGAAAATTAATACATATATACTTAAAACATTTCACAATATACTATGGGTTTTGTTGTTGTTGTTGTGTGTGTGTGTGTTATTTGTTACATTTTTATTTATTTATTTATTTATTTTCTTTTTTTTTTAATTGTAATTAGTAAAAGGGTTACATGATATTTGCCAGACAGAAGGTGCATTAATTCACATACATTGATATCCTTTCACATGTCTTGGTACCCATTACCCTCCCCCCTACTATTTGTTACATTTTATGCCAATGCTGGGGCTTAGATTTAAGGGCCTGGGTGTTGTCCCTTACTGTTGTTTGCAAAGGCACAACTCTACTGCTAGATTTTTGGTGATTAAATTGGAAGTAATAGTCTCATGGACTTTCCTGGTCAGACTGGCTTTAAACCATGATCCTCAGATCATAGCATCCTGAGTAGCTAGGATTATAGGTATGAGGCTCAGAAACAATATACCATTATGTTTAAACCTAAAACATTACACATATACACAAAGAAACTGCCAGAATGTAAAACAAGTAATGTAAAAACGTAAAACTTTTTTACCTTCAAATAAACAAAATCTTACCTTCAAATGAATAGGTTAAGAAACAAATCAAAAAGATAGAACACCTCTGAAAAACACTGGTAATTATAAAAAAAGAAATTGTCCCATTTGCAAAGTAGTTACAATTCTTACTTTACAGTCACAAACTCTTTTGCAGAATTACATGAAATAAATTGATTGTTAAATGCATGCTTAGAACAGTAATTCTGATGCCCAAGTATGGGACAGGCTCCATGATTATCAAACCATGCCAGCTCTACCTTGTAAAGACAGTTCACCAAGATGAGTGTGTTATTCGCCAAACTTGACTGAAACAATCCTTAGGCCACAAAGCTACTTTAATGTACTGTCTCTATTGAGAATCACAGCAATTCAACAATATATTACGATACTTTCCCAACCCTGAAGCAATTCCCACCACAGGCAACACTTTGTCTCCAACAAAGAAGCCTCACATACTGTGTCGGCAAAACCCCCAGTCCTGACTAGTACTGTGTGGCTGCCAAGAGGAACATCTGTGTGCTCACTGCACACAAACTGCCTCTTTTCTTTCTTTTCCTTTCTTTTCTTTCTTATTTCCTAGGCAATAAACTGTGTGATTGCTTGGTAAGGAGATGGTCTTTCATTCCCTTCTTTGGCCCTTTCGTTTGTTTGTTTAATACCACAGTCAAACAATTACATCTGTTGTCTTCGATTTCTTTCAGTCCAAATCCTGAAAACAACAAAGCTTATTTTCTGATTTCATATGAACTTAAACTTGGAATCAGCTAAAGACTGGAAAACAAAGACGTTAAAGGTATATCAATAGGAAAGAAGCTATCCACTTCTAAAACAACTGTTAGAACTTCATCTCTGTTGAGTCATACAACTACCTAAGACACTACAACATACTCTTCAAGAGTAAGGACATTCCTGAACAATATCTACAATGAAAATTAGTACTTCATCAAAATATCCACTTTCTGATATTTATACCAAGACAATTTTTCCTCTTTTCTCAATTTTTTAAAATTTTTGTTCACATGTTTGGCAGAATTGAGGACCAAACTTAGGGCCTTGCACTTGCCAGGCAAATGCTCTTCCACTGAGCTAAATCCCCCATTCTCTTTCCTCTTATGTTTATTTAAACCTCCAGTAATAAGTTAGCTTATAGAAGCAAAAGAAATTGAGACATACAAAAAAACAGACATATGATCAGAGGAATTCATCAGGAAAAAACCTCACACATTACAAGCCTAAAACCTTGATCTGCTTTAGCCTGTAAGAAAAAGTGTCTTTTCTATCAGAGTGTGTTGCTTAAAACTTTCTCCTTTGGCCTCTAGGTTCTTGTTAAGGAAAAGAACTGCTTTGGGATAAAGGAGGATTTTTGAAAAGTAAGGTTTTTTTCTCCCTTCAAGATGGAATTAAGACTCATCTCAGATTATTAAAGAAATGGTCCAGGGTGTGAGTATGTTTTGAGATTACTTGTGTATTGTTCATCTTATGTCAGTCTTTGATCACCTTATATAAATACATTTTATCCTATTCAAACTGGTCAATTGCGAGCAGATTGTGAAGCCGAGCTCACAATCTGAGCAGAGGGGTGGGGCCTGCTGTGTTAGGGATAAATAGGGGAACAGCATACTGCTGTCCGTGCTTGCTTGCCAGACTTTTGAACTTTGATCCTGAGATCTCAGCCTCCTGAGTAGCTAGGTACAGGCCTAGCCAACTTGCTAGGCCAAATCTAAATATTTTTGCTATGATACGGTGACTATTTCCTTAAAAATATACCTGCAAAGGAATGGACTAGAAGAAACTTGACATATAAATGCTTACATTAATTAATCTAGCAATTTTACTCATCAACAAAAGAGATGAACTTATGAACAACCTCAATATCCACTAACGGGGAGGGGAGTGGGGGTTGGCTATTACACAAGGAATACTGAGTTAACAAAACTGCTGTCAGGTTTAAGAGAATGGAGAGTACGGAACCAACACAGTGGCCCCTTCAATAAAAAGCATCCCCGGCAGTTCATGCCTGTGATCCTAGTCACTCAAGAGGCTGAGATCTGAGGACTGTGGTTTAAAGCTGGAAAGTCACTAAGGCTCTTATCTCCAATTAACCATCAGAAAACCAGAAGTGGCACTGTAGCTTAAGTTGTAGAGCGCTGAAGACCTCAGGGACATCGCCCATGCCCAGAGTTCAAGTCCCATGACCGACAAAACCAAAACCAAAAAAATAAAAAATGCATCAGTTGATAAGTTCTGAAGGGGTCGTTTCAGATGCTTCTTCAGACCAGGTGAAAGAAGTAAACTATCTGCCAAGCAAGCTCCAAGTTCAAACCCCAGTACTGACATAAAAAAGGAGAGAGCATGTAATAAAAAGAAAATGCTTGCCATACAGCCATTAAGTGAAAGTAGCAGATTTAAAACAATACATGATGGCAACTTACTTTTTTTTTTCTTCCAGCATTCACTTTTTAAAAAAATGATCTGCACTTACTTTGAAAGAAGAAACGTGGCACTCGCATTACCACATGGTGGTATGATAATATATTTCTATTTTAGAAGAAATGTGCTCTTAGCTTTATAACAAAGAAGAAAATGGTCCCTGCATTAATTGCCTGTTAGACAAAGGGTAAAATTTAATCTGTTATGGTAAAGAAATGAAGATAGCTAATTTCTTCTCAAATATATTAACATTTTCCTGGATTTTCAAATATTGTTCACTTGAAAATCATGTTAAATTTCACTTGAAAGCTGTAATGAAACAAACGAGAAGATAGAGTCAGTACAAAATCTTAAGGGACTAGAGACAATAAAAACTGGTGATTCCTCAAAAGACTAAATATAGAGTTCCCATATGACCTAACAATTCTACTCCTTGGCATTTACCCAAATGTTCAGAAACAATGAGATACTAAAGCCACTAGCACAACGATGTTCATTGCTGCATTATTTACCATAGGGAAGATACGGAACCAACCCAGATGCCCCTCAGTAGATGACTGGATCAAGAGGATGTGGTACTTATACACAATGGAATTCTATGCTCCCATCAGAAAGAATGACAACACCCCATTCGTAAGGAAATGGAAAGACTTGGAAAAAATCATATTAAGTGAAGTAAGCCAGACCCAAAGGAATATAGGCTCAATGGTTTCCCTCATTTGTAATAATTAGTACACATCTAGGACTGTCCTAGCAGAGGATTAAAACAGCTCAAAACCTAGGTACATAAGGTCATATAGGATAAGACTAAATGAAAGGAACTCTAGGGCATAGAAATAAGAGCTTTATCTTGTGTAATTGTTGTTCTTAATGTATTATGTTTTTTCTCTTCTATTTTTTGCCCTTATGGTTAATCTCATATTGTTACTGTATCTGACTTTGTTACCTGGTATATTGTACATATGTTTATTTTGTTTATCTGAAATAGGAAAGGGAAGGGGGAAAACAAGATGATTGGGAAGGAGTGATTTGGAGGGGGTGGGGGAAGGGAAATGGGGACAAAAACGTGAGAAGGGGTATCAATGTGTGAGAAGTAATGCACCTACTACTGTAACCCCTCTACACATTATCCCAACAATTTAAAAAAAACTCATGGGTTTGCCTCTCTAAGTAGTATTACATGTGTGAGTTACCTTAATTATTATATAGCTTAAAAAGTACAATGAAGGTATAGTTATATTAACTGATGCTAATTTTCATAGCCGGAAAAACCATACCATGTGATTTGTATTTCAATTTTTAGGGAGAATATTAACAAGTAATTATAATTTCTATAATTGTGTGAGTTTTTTTTGTTTGGTTTGTCGGTCATGGGATTTGAACTCTGAGCCTGGGCATTGTCTCTGAGCTCTTTAGCTCAAAGGTTATGACCATTGAGCCATAGCCTCATTTATAATTGTGTTTTTGTGAATGTAATTATTGTTAGACATGAAATAAATGGGAAATAATAAAATTTCAATTCCTCCAGGAAAATGTGGACAACTTATTTCTACTTTTCATGGTATGACATCCATTCTACCACTAACAATTACAAAGAAGCTGTGGAAAAGTGCTAAGAAGGAAGTTAGTTTGTTATCAAGATTCCTCAAAGTACACAGAGTTCATGTTATGTTTTTAAAAAAGTTTCTTTCTAGAAATTAATTCCCCCCCGTGTGTGTGTGTGTGTGTGTGTATGTGTATGTGTGATATTACCAAATAACATTCTCAATTAAAATTAAAAGCAGAAGAATAAACTCAATAGATGAGATCCATTGACAGTAATACATTCTTTAAAGGATGAACAGCTTCCTTTTGATATAATTACTGACTAAACATGACTGGGGGAGTGCTTACCTATCTAGTGAAGTCTGAATGCTGTACTATCAAGGTACAGATGTGAGCATGTTCCTATTATTAACTTATTCTCACACAACTTTAAAGGTGGAATTACTATTACTAAATTTCAAGTGAAAAAACTTCTCCTGAGCCACATATAACTACACAAATCCAATTATTATTTTAGAGATCAAAAGGATGAAATCCTGTCATATATGACAAACAAACAAGCCTGGAGAACATAATGTTAAATGAAAGAAGCCAGACACAGATAACAGTATCACATGATCTCTTGCATAGTATAATCTACAAACACTGATGGCATTCAAATTAAGAATAGAATGGTAGCTTCTAGAGGTTGAAGAGGTGGATGGAAGAAGATAGTGGAGATTTTGGTCAATAAGTACAAGGTTATTGATAGATGGGAGGAATGCATTCTGATATTCTGTTAAAAAGTAAGAGAGAGGGCTGGGAGTTTGGCCTAGTGGTAGAGTGCTTGCCTAGCATGCACGAAGACCCGGGTTCAATTCCTTGGTGCCACATACAAAGAAAAAAAAAAAAAGTAAGGGAGAAAGCTGGGCACCAGTGGTTC